>NC_083600.1:47077176-47377216 GCF_020882245.1 Rhopalosiphum padi | reverse complement strand
ATTTTTTTTTTTTATTTTTTTTTTTTTTTAATTTTTTTTTTTTTTTTTTTTATTTTTTTTTTTTTTTTTTTTTTTTTTTTTTTTTTTTTTTTTTTTTTTTTTTTTTTTTTTTTTTTTTTTTTATTTTTTTTTTTTTTTTTTTTTTTTATTTTTTAATTATTTTTTTTTTTTTTTTTTTTTTTTTTTTTTTTTTTTTATTATTTTTAATGATTTTTCAAGAATTTTATGTATTTTTACCACTTTTTAATGTAGTTAATGACGATTTTTAATAATTTTTCACGAATTTTATGGATTTTTACCACATTTTAATGTAGTTAATGACGATTTTTAATGATTTTTCACGAATTTTTATGGATTTTTACCAATTTTCAATGTAGTTGATGACGATTTTTAATGATTTTTCAAGAATTTTATGTATTTTTACCACTTTTTTAATGTAGTTAATGACGATTTTTAATGATTTTTTGAGGGTATTTTATGTGGGTAGTGACGTCATTTATGGACTTTTTAGGAATTTTATGGATTTTTAGCGCTCTTTTGTGGATTTATTGAAGAAATTTATGAATTTTCACTGATTTTTAATGTAGTTAATGACGATTTTTAATTATTTTTCATGAATTTTATGGATCTTTACCACTTTTAAATGTAGTTAATGACGATTTTTAATGATTTTTCAAGAATTTTATGGATTTTTACCACTTTTTAATGTAGTTAATGACGATTTTTAATGTTTTTTCAAGAATTTTATGGATTTTTACCACATTTTAATGTAGTTAATGACGAATTTTATGGATTTTTACCACTTTTTAATGTAGTTAATGACGATTTTTAATGATTTTTGAGGGTATTTTATGAAGGTAGTGACGTCATTTATGGACTTTTTAAGGAATTTTATGGATTTTTAGCGCTCTTTTGTGGATTAATTGAAGAAATTTATGAATTTTCACTGATTTTTAATGTAGTTAATGACGATTTTTAATTATTTTTCATGAATTTTATGGATTTTTACCACTTTTTAATGTAGTTAATGACGATTTTTAATGATTTTTGAGGGTATTTTATGGAGGTAGTGACGTCATTTATGGACTTTTTAAGGAATTTTATGGATTTTTAACGCTCTTTTGTGGATTAATTGAAGAAATTTATGAATTTTCACCGATTTTTAATGTAGTTAATGACGATTTTTAATGATTTTTCACGAATTTTTATGGATTTTTACCACTTTTAAATGTAGTTAATGACGATTTTTAATGATTTTTCAAGAATTTTATGGATTTTTACCACATTTTAATGTAGTTAATGACGAATTTTATGGATTTTTACCACTTTTTAATGTAGTTAATGACGATTTTTAATGATTTTTCAAGAATTTTATGGATTTTTACCACTTTTTAATGTAGTTAATGACGATTTTTAATGATTTTTGAGGGTATTTTATGAGGTAGTGACGTCATTTATGGACTTTTTAAGGAATTTTATGGATTTTTAGCGCTCTTTTGTGGATTAATTGATGAAATTTATGAATTTTCACTGATTTTTAATGTAGTTAATGACGATTTTTAATTATTTTTTCATGAATTTTATGGATTTTTACCACTTTTTAATGTAGTTAATGACGATTTTTAATGATTTTTGAGGGTATTTTATGAAGGTAGTGACGTCATTTATGGACTTTTTAAGGAATTTTATGGATTTTTAACGCTCTTTTGTGGATTAATTGAAGAAATTTATGAATTTTCACCGATTTTTAATGTAGTTAATGACGATTTTTAATGATATTTCACGAATTTTATTGATTTTTACCACTTTTTAATGTAGTTAATGACGATTTTTAATGATTTTTCACGAATTTTATGGATTTTTTACCACTTTTTAATGTAATTAATGACGATTTTAATGATTTTTCACGAATTTTATGGATTTTTTACCACATTTTAATGTAGTTAATGACGATTTTTAATGATTTATCACGAATTTTTATGGATTTTTACCAATTTTCAATGTAGTTAATGACGATTTTTAATGATTTTTCACGAAATTTATGAATTTTCACCGATTTTTAATGTAGTTAATGACGATTTTTAATGATTTTTCACGAATTTTATGGATTTTTACCACTTTTTAATGTACTAATTGAGTATTTTTAATGATTTTTGAGGGTATTTTATGGAGGTAGTGACGTAATTTATGGACTTTTTAAGGAATTTTATGGATTTTTAGCGCTTTTTTGTGGATTAATTGAAGAAATTTATGAATTTTTCACCGATTTTTAATGTAGTTAATGACGATTTTAATGATTTTTCACGAATTTTATGGATTTTTTAGTTAATGACGATTTTTAAAGATTTTTGAGGGTATTTTATTTTAGATTAATTGAAGAAATTTATGAATTTTCACCGATTTTTAATGTAGTTAATGACGATTTTTAATGATTTTTTCACGAATTTTATGGATTTTTACCACTTTTTAATGTAGTTAATGACGATTTTTAAAGATTTTTGAGGGTATTTTATGTAGGTAGTGAGGTAATTTATGGACTTTTTAAGGAATTTTATGGATTTTTAGCGCTTTTTTGTGGATTAATTGAAGAAATTTATGAATTTTCACTGATTTTTAATATAGTTAATGACGATTTTTAATGATATTTCACGAATTTTATGGATTTTTACCACTTATTAATGTAGTTTAATGACGATTTTTAATGATTTTTCAAGAATTTTATGGATTATTACCACATTTTAATGTAGTTAATGACGATTTTTAATGATTTTTACACGAATTTTTGGATTTTTAGCACATTTTAAATGTAGTTAATGACGATTTTTAATGATTTTTTCACGAATTTTATGGATTTTTACCACTTTTTAATGTAGTTAATGACAATTTTTAATGATTTTTCACGAATTTTATGGTTTTTTACCACTTTTTAATGTAGGTAATGACGATTTTTAATGATTTTTGAGGGTATTTTATGGAGGTAGTGAGGTCATTTATGGACTTTTTAAGGAATTTTATGGATTTTTTAGCGCTTTTTTGTGAATTAATTGAAGAAATTTATGAATTTTCACCGATTTTTAATGTAGTTTTATGACGATTTTTAATGATTTTTCACGAATTTTATGGATTTTTACCACTTTTTAATGTAGTTAATGTCGATTTTTAATGATTTTTGAGTGTATTTTATGGAGATAATGACGTCATTTATGGACTTTTTAAGGAATTTTATGGAGTTTTAGCGCTTTTTTGTGGATTAATTGAAGAAATTTATGAATTTTCACTGATTTTTAATGTAGTTAATGACGATTTTTAATGATTTTTCACGAATTTTATGGATTTTTACCACATTTTAATGTAGTTAATGACGATTTTTAATGATTTTTCACGAATTTTTATGGATTTTTACCAATTTTCAATGTAGTTAATGACGATTTTTAATGATTTTTCACTGTATTTTATGGATTTTTACCACTTTTTAATGTACTAATTGAGTATTTTTAATGATTTTTCAAGAATTTTATGTATTTTTACCACTTTTTAATGTGGTTGATGACGATTTTTAATGATTTTACGAATTTTATGGATTTTTACCACTTATTAACGTAGTTAATGACGATTTTTAATGATTTTTCAAGAATTTTATGTATTTTTACCTCTTTTAAATGTAGTTAATGACGATTTTTAATAATTTTTTCACGAATTTTTATGGATTTTTACCACATTTTAATGTAGTTAATGACGATTTTTAATGATTTTTCACGAATTTTTATGGATTTTTACCAATTTTCAATGTAGTTGATGACGATTTTTAATGATTTTTCAAGAATTTTATGTATTTTTACCACTTTTTAATGTAGTTAATGACGATTTTTAATGATTTTTGAGGGTATTTTATGTGGGTAGTGACGTCATTTATGGACTTTTTAAGGAATTTTATGATTTTTTAGCGCTCTTTTGTGGATTTATTGAAGAAATTTATGAATTTTCACTGATTTTTAATGTAGTTAATGACGATTTTTAATTATTTTTCATGAATTTTATGGATCTTTACCACTTTTTAAATGTAGTTAATGACGATTTTTAATGATTTTTCACGAATTTTTATGGATTTTTACCACTTTTAAATGTAGTTAATGACGATTTTTAATGATTTTTCAAGAATTTTATGGATTTTTACCACATTTTAATGTAGTTAATGACGAATTTTATGGATTTTTACCACTTTTTAATGTAGTTAATGACGATTTTTAATGATTTTTCAAGAATTTTATGGATTTTTTACCACTTTTTAATGTAGTTAATGACGATTTTTAATGATTTTTCACGAATTTTTATGGATTTTTTACCACTTTTAAATGTAGTTAATGGACGATTTTTAATGATTTTTCAAGAATTTTATGGATTTTTACCACATTTTAATGTAGTTAATGACGAATTTTATGGATTTTTACCACTTTTTAATGTAGTTAATGACGATTTTTAATGATTTTTGAGGGTATTTTTATGAAGGTAGTGACGTCATTTATGGACTTTTTAAGGAATTTTATGGATTTTTAGCGCTCTTTTGTGGATTAATGAAGAAATTTATGAATTTTCACTGATTTTTAATGTAGTTAATGACGATTTTTAATTATTTTTCATGAATTTTTATGGATTTTTACCACTTTTTAATGTAGTTAATGACGATTTTTAATGATTTTTGAGGGTATTTTATGGAGGTAGTGACGTCATTTATGGACTTTTTAAGGAATTTTATGGATTTTTAACGCTCTTTTTGTGGATTAATTGAAGAAATTTATGAATTTTCACCGATTTTTAATGTAGTTAATGACGATTTTTAATGATATTTCACGAATTTTATTGATTTTTACCACTTTTTAATGTAGTTAATGACGATTTTTAATGATTTTTCACGAATTTTATGGATTTTTTACCACTTTTTTAATGTAATTAATGACGATTTTTAATGATTTTTCACGAATTTTATGGATTTTTACCACATTTTAATGTAGTTAATGACGATTTTTAATGATTTATCACGAATTTTTATGGATTTTTACCAATTTTCAATGTAGTTAATGACGATTTTAATGATTTTTCACGAAATTTATGAATTTTCACCGATTTTTATGTAGTTAATGACGATTTTTTAATGATTTTTCACGAATTTTATGGGTTTTTGCCACTTTTTAATGTACTAATTGAGTATTTTTTAATGATTTTTGAGGGTATTTTATGGAGGTAGTGACGTAATTTATGGACTTTTTAAGGAATTTTATGGATTTTTAGCGCTTTTTTGTGATTAATTGAAGAAATTTATGAATTTTCACCGATTTTTAATGTAGTTAATGACGATTTTAATGATTTTTCACGAATTTTATGGATTTTTACCACTTTTTAATGTAGTTAATGACGATTTTTAAAGATTTTTGAGGGTATTTTATTTTAGATTAATTGAAGAAATTATGAATTTTCACCGATTTTTAATGTAGTTAATGACGATTTTAATGATTTTTCACGAATTTTATGGATTTTTACCACTTTTTAATGTAGTTAATGACGATTTTTAAAGATTTTTGAGGGTATTTTATGTAGGTAGTGAGGTAATTTATGGACTTTTTAAGGAATTTTATGGAGTTTTAGCGCTTTTTTGTGGATTAATTGAAGAAATTTATGAATTTTCACTGATTTTTAATATAGTTAATGACGATTTTTAATGATATTTCACGAATTTTATGGATTTTTACCACTTATTAATGTAGTTAATGACGATTTTTAATGATTTTTCAAGAATTTTATGGATTATTACCCACATTTTAATGTAGTTAATGACGATTTTTAATGATTTTACACGAATTTTTGGATTTTTAGCACATTTTAATGTAGTTAATGACGATTTTTAATGATTTTTCACGAATTTTATGGATTTTTACCACTTTTTAATGTAGTTAATGACAATTTTTAATGATTTTTCACGAATTTTATGGTTTTTTACCACTTTTTAATGTAGGTAATGACGATTTTTAATGATTTTTGAGGGTATTTTATGGAGGTAGTGAGGTCATTTATGGACTTTTTAAGGAATTTTATGGATTTTTAGCGCTTTTTTGTGAATTAATTGAAGAAATTTATGAATTTTCACCGATTTTTAATGTAGTTTATGACGATTTTTAATGATTTTTCACGAATTTTATGGATTTTTACCACTTTTTAATGTAGTTAATGTCGATTTTTAATGACTTTTGAGTGTATTTTATGGAGATAATGACGTCATTTATGGACTTTTTAAGGAATTTTATGGAGTTTTAGCGCTTTTTTGTGGATTAATTGAAGAAATTTATGAATTTTCACTGATTTTTAATGTAGTTAATGACGATTTTTAATGATTTTTCACGAATTTTATGGATTTTTTACCACATTTTAATGTAGTTAATGACGATTTTTAATGATTTTTCACGAATTTTTATGGATTTTTACCAATTTTCAATGTAGTTAATGACGATTTTTAATGATTTTTCACGTATTTTATGGATTTTTACCACTTTTTAATGTACTAATTGAGTATTTTTAATGATTTTTCAAGAACTTTTATGTATTTTTACCACTTTTTAATGTGGTTGATGACGATTTTTAATGATTTTTACGAATTTTATGGATTTTTACCACTTATTAACGTAGTTAATGACGATTTTTAATGATTTTTTCAAGAATTTTATGTATTTTTACCTCTTTTTAATGTAGTTAATGACGATTTTTAATAATTTTTCACGAATTTTATGGATTTTTACCACATTTTAATGTAGTTAATGACGATTTTTAATGATTTTTCACGAATTTTTATGGATTTTTACCAATTTTCAATGTAGTTGATGACGATTTTTAATGATTTTTCAAGAATTTTATGTATTTTTACCACTTTTTAATGTAGTTAATGACGATTTTTAATGATTTTTGAGGGTATTTTATGTGGGTAGTGACGTCATTTATGGACTTTTTAAGGAATTTTATGGATTTTTAGCGCTCTTTTGTGGATTTATTGAAGAAATTTATGAATTTTCACTGATTTTTAATGTAGTTAATGACGATTTTTAATTATTTTTCATGAATTTTATGGATCTTTACCACTTTTAAATGTAGTTAATGACGATTTTTAATGATTTTTCACGAATTTTTATGGATTTTTACCACTTTTAAATGTAGTTAATGACGATTTTTAATGATTTTTCAAGAATTTTATGGATTTTTACCACATTTTAATGTAGTTAATGACGAATTTTATGGATTTTTACCACTTTTTAATGTAGTTAATGACGATTTTTAATGATTTTTCAAGAATTTTATGGATTTTTACCACTTTTTAATGTAGTTAATGACGATTTTTAATGATTTTTCACGAATTTTTATGGATTTTTACCACTTTTAAATGTAGTTAATGACGATTTTTAATGATTTTTCAAGAATTTTATGGATTTTTTACCACATTTTAATGTAGTTAATGACGAATTTTATGGATTTTTACCACTTTTTAATGTAGTTAATGACGATTTTTAATGATTTTTGAGGGTATTTTATGAAGGTAGTGACGTCATTTATGGACTTTTTAAGGAATTTTATGGATTTTTAGCGCTCTTTTGTGGATTAATTGAAGAAATTTATGAATTTTCACTGATTTTTAATGTAGTTAATGACGATTTTTAATTATTTTTCATGAATTTTATGGATTTTTACCACTTTTTAATGTAGTTAATGACGATTTTTAATGATTTTTGAGGGTATTTTATGGAGGTAGTGACGTCATTTATGGACTTTTTAAGGAATTTTATGGATTTTTAACGCTCTTTTGTGGATTAATTGAAGAAATTTATGAATTTTCACCGATTTTTAATGTAGTTAATGACGATTTTTAATGATATTTCACGAATTTTATTGATTTTTACCACTTTTTAATGTAGTTAATGACGATTTTTAATGATTTTTCACGAATTTTATGGATTTTTACCACTTTTTAATGTAATTAATGACGATTTTTAATGATTTTTCACGAATTTTATGGATTTTTACCACATTTTAATGTAGTTAATGACGATTTTTAATGATTTATCACGAATTTTTATGGATTTTTACCAATTTTCAATGTAGTTAATGACGATTTTTAATGATTTTTCACGAATTTTATGGGTTTTTGCCACTTTTTAATGTACTAATTGAGTATTTTTAATGATTTTTGAGGGTATTTTATGGAGGTAGTGACGTAATTTATGGACTTTTTAAGGAATTTTGTGGATTTTTAGCGCTTTTTTGTGGATTAATTGAAGAAATTTATGAATTTTCACCGATTTTTAATGTAGTTAATGACGATTTTAATGATTTTTCACGAATTTTATGGATTTTTACCACTTTTTAATGTAGTTAATGACGATTTTTAAAGATTTTTGAGGGTATTTTATTTTAGATTAATTGAAGAAATTTATGAATTTTCACCGATTTTTAATGTAGTTAATGACGATTTTAATGATTTTTCACGAATTTTATGGATTTTTACCACTTTTTAATGTAGTTAATGACGATTTTTAAAGATTTTTGAGGGTATTTTATGTAGGTAGTGAGGTAATTTATGGACTTTTTAAGGAATTTTATGGAGTTTTAGCGCTTTTTTGTGGATTAATTGAAGAAATTTATGAATTTTCACTGATTTTTAATATAGTTAATGACGATTTTTAATGATATTTCACGAATTTTATGGATTTTTACCACTTATTAATGTAGTTAATGACGATTTTTAATGATTTTTCAAGAATTTTATGGATTATTACCACATTTTAATGTAGTTAATGACGATTTTTAATGATTTTACACGAATTTTTGGATTTTTAGCACATTTTAATGTAGTTAATGACGATTTTTAATGATTTTTCACGAATTTTATGGATTTTTACCACTTTTTAATGTAGTTAATGACAATTTTTAATGATTTTTCACGAATTTTATGGTTTTTTACCACTTTTTAATGTAGGTAATGACGATTTTTAATGATTTTTGAGGGTATTTTATGGAGGTAGTGAGGTCATTTATGGACTTTTTAAGGAATTTTATGGATTTTTAGCGCTTTTTTGTGAATTAATTGAAGAAATTTATGAATTTTCACCGATTTTTAATGTAGTTTATGACGATTTTTAATGATTTTTCACGAATTTTATGGATTTTTACCACTTTTTAATGTAGTTAATGTCGATTTTTAATGATTTTTGAGTGTATTTTATGGAGATAATGACGTCATTTATGGACTTTTTAAGGAATTTTATGGAGTTTTAGCGCTTTTTTGTGGATTAATTGAAGAAATTTATGAATTTTCACTGATTTTTAATGTAGTTAATGACGATTTTTAATGATTTTTCACGAATTTTATGGATTTTTACCACATTTTAATGTAGTTAATGACGATTTTTTAATGATTTTTCACGAATTTTTATGGATTTTTACCAATTTTCAATGTAGTTAATGACGATTTTTAATGATTTTTCACGAATTTTATGGATTTTTACCACTTTTTAATGTAGTTAATGACGATTTTTAATGATTTTTCACGAATTTTATGGATTTTTACCACTTTTTAATGTACTTATTGAGAATTTTTAATGATTTTCGAGGGTATTTTATGGAGGTAGTGACATCATTTATAGACCTTTTAAGGAATTTTATGGATTTTTAGCGCTCTTTTGTGGATTAATTGAAGAAATTTATGAATTTTCACCGATTTTTAATGTAGTTAATGACGATTTTTAATGATTTTTCACGAATTTTATAGATTTTTACCACTTTTTAATGTAGTTAATGACGATTTTTAATGATTAATAATAATGATTATTTATTATATTCGTTAATAATAACAGATAATACAAGAAGAATATTTAAGTACAAAACTACAAAAGGTTTTACAACCAATAGATTCAATCTTTTGTACCTACTTAATATATTTTGTATAATGTTCGTAGTTATTAATAAAATATTTTATAGATATATTATTACTTTATGTATACATGTATACCTAAATTAAATGAATATTTATTCCCAAACACAGTATTATGTTTATTTAATCTAAAAACATTGTAAATTTAAAATTACCATAGTATAAACTATTCAATGTACATCATTAACAAGAACCTGTTGGTTACATTTTCTGGAAATTTTTTAATTAATTTATTTTCGACCCATTGAATGCCATATTTATATATTTTTAATATATTTAATTACTAAATTAGTAATTGCAATGAGAAAACTATACAATTTTACCTTAATATATTGATATATTTTTTAAATGTATATAATTTTTTAAGTATCTGCCATTCTTTCAAAATTCAACTGATTTTAAAATTGTTTTTTCTCTATCTTAAAAATTAATTATTACTAAGTCGCTATTTTAAAATTTTTCGGAAAACGTAAAAAACAAATATAAAGGTAGACTATTGTCTATTAGTTATATATTAAACATAAATTACAGCTACAGACTTTTCAATTAATTTACGTGCTGTAAAATATAAAATAATCTATAAAAGTTAAAAGTATTATTTAATCAAACTCGTGGTGTAAAAAATCTTTGCACTGTCGGATTCTAGTGGTATTGAGTGTGTTGTATTATACTTTAAATAATGCATACATTAAATTAACTAGGATTACGTAATAGAAATCTTTTAAATTGTATTAAGAAAATAATTATATTAACATATGATTGTTTAACTAAGTTAAATATCTACATAAAAATAATAAATTTGTCAAAACTAGGTGAAAATAAGAGTTAAGCAATATAAATGAAAATTAGTTAACATTTATTCATATTCAAAAAGTATGATTTAACTAACAACAATGACTAGGCTAAAATAGGATAATATGAAAAACGAAAAGTTGAGTAGAGATGATGATTGTGTGATACGATAATGTTGTTGAACGCTGCCATATTTATTAAAGTGCTAAATGATTAATTATACATTAATATATTTTGGTCGTTACTTTTGTGTACGTCTAAATTCATCGGCGTATACGACAAGTGGAAGCAATTCTCAAAATGCGTAAACCATTTAACCTAACTCTAAAATCTTATTTTTAGCCGTCAATACCTACGTATAATACAGCCCAAATATATTATAATATAATCATTGCATATTATAAAACATCAAATTTTTCCAATTCTACTAACATTTTTTTTTTAATTCTACGATTTAAAATTAAAAAAATCAAATACACCAAATTACAGGGGTATTCTCATGATAAAGATCTACTCGACACCTAACGTACAGCAGAGTAATATCTAGTCCACTACCTTTTTTCCCCAATTATTTTGAAAAATATCAGGAATCTTTTAATTGTGAATAGTCCAAAGTACGAAAAATATAGAATTTTTATCAATAACATCTCTCGACGTTTAAAATCCAAGCTTTTTATTGATAAATTATCGTGTAGTCATAGACTATAAAAATACACACACATACATAATTTCTTCATTCCAAATATACAAAAATGGAAAATAGGTATCACTATGTAGTAAAATAGTTGTCCAGTTGATCATTAGGGGTGTTACATTGACATTCGATTATAATATTTAATTGTCTCCGAAAAACAATTTTGACAGAAGACTGTCTGTCTGTCTAATAGTGTTATAAACTTAAATCAATATGACGTATAATATTTAATATTATGTTTTTTAAATTGTAATTAGGTAAAGTTTATTCATTTAAATTATTATTATACGGAGTAGGTTCAATATATTTTTGACGAAAACTTGTATTGGAACATATAATTGTAGGTACAGTGTACAGTTTTTAGTTTCAAATAATAATTTTGTATTTAGATATTATAAAATATGTATAATTTTTCTTATACATTAACATGACGTTGTTGAGAGTATAAATAAATTTGCGTCAATACACAGTCAACGTGTTAGACTATAGTTTGCAATATTACTTTGCTAAATATAGCCATGTAACTGATTAGTGATAACACATGTATTAAAAAACATAATATTATACAGTAGTATAGGTACGGTATGACGTGTGGCTATCCGATTGACTTACGGCTTTCTCACTGAGAGCTCAACACTATACACAGAAAATCCGTACAATTTATAGTATAAATATGAATAATATGAAATTTTTAAGATTTTTTGTATTCTTAAGATGATAAGAAATCACTTTTCCAGCACTAGTTTTGTTTTTAGGGGGTAATGTAATATATTATTATATCGTATGTTATTTTACGTATATTTCTTGTATTGCCATACAAAATTCATCATAATTATTATTATATAAGCATAATTTTAGTTATCACATTTTATTTTCTCATGTTTGAACAATATTAGTGTTTCAACTATGAATAACGATATTCGGTATAATTCTGTAATTCAAAACCATTATATTTTATGATGATACATAACTTCTACATACAGTATTGTATTTTTTAGTTAGGTTACAACGATATTTTTAAATGAATGTTTTCAAAAACGAATTAATTTATTCTAGTCCAAATTTTTGAATTCTAATCAATATTGATTTTATTTAATTTAAGGATTTAAAATTAAAAAACCATGTACCTACGCCAATGACTTAAGTGATTCTTCTTGAAAATTCAAATGTATACACCAAAAATCCGTACAAATCATAGTATTAATATGAATAAGAGGTTATTTATTTTATTTTTTTTTGTATTCTTAAGTTGATAAGAACTCGCTCTCCAGCACAAGTTTTGCTATTAGGGGGTGATGTAATATATTACATCGTATGATAATTTACGTATACTTTTTCTATTCTTGTAAGATATGTTGGTACTTCTTTTGAATAAGATTTCTCCAATAATAATTTCTTATTTAGATAATAAAACAATGTATATTTTTTTAATACATTAAAATATGACGTTATTAGGAGTATAAATAAATATGCGTCATTACACAGTCAACGTTTTAACCTAATTTGCAGTATTTTTTTGCTAAATATAACCATGTACTTATTTGTTTGCACATATGTTAAAAGATATAGCCAAAGTTTATAAATTATACAATAGAAATTCGACAACGAAATTTCCAATAATTACCTCCCCTTAACCCAACGACACTTAACCAACCGCTTATCTGAAATGATTCAAAAGAGACGGTCCATACACCGGAATTCGGCATGTCCGTAAAACCATGCACGAATACACCTAAATCAGCTTATTCTCTCAAATTTATCAAAATACAGATTTCTTAGTACATCTTATGTATGAAATTTCTCCAAGTTCAATATAATAATTAATGTAATGTATATCAGTAATAGAATGAAAAGTTTTCTTAAAGGCTATCCTTAGTGATGAGTTTATTGTATAACAAACCTTATTATTTATCGAAAGTACCACTTAACCACCCCATACACACATTTCGCATAGTGACTGTGAAGTATAGCACAGAAAACCATTTTCATATTGTTAGGTGATAAAATATTATATTTAATGTATTAAATATACTAACTATAGTCTTCAAATTTTTAATCGCCGAGTTAATGTGAAAATTCTATTTTAAAAACGTATCGATCATGATACCAAGATACTTCATGAAAGTACCTCTTATACTAATATACATAATTAAATTACAAGTGTCCATCAGATGTATATATCTTGACATGTGGCATCGTTTATTTTAATGGGTTAATTAATATCATGACTTATATTTATAATATATGTTATGTTATATAAATTAAATATCATTAACCTATTATTAAAACATATTCGTTATGTATGTTTGAACATTGAACAACGTTTCAGTTTAAACCACATTTATGCCGATAGGGGAAAAATGTTTTAGGGCGAGGGATGCTTTAGACCAGTGCATTGCTGAAGGCGAGATTTCCGAGCCGTGAGTTGGTCGAAGGAAGTGTTTGGAGAAAAGTTTTCATCGTCAGAGCACGCAAAACGTTAACGTGACCCGAGTGCGTGGGAGGTGGGAAACTAATCAAGACACTGATTCGTCGTGTCGCGGTCATTTTATGTTTAATATATAATTATTATATTTTTGAATCAATATTTAATTAGTTCACCTAATTATGGTTGATAAATCCCATTATTTTTTAATTGTGATCTAACAAGAACTGTTTGCTTCGAAACTACAATATTAAGGCCAATAGGTTATTATTGTACTATATTACTTATTTAATGGTTCAATATTAATAACTTTTGCAATAAAAATATTAGATTAAACACATGTATAATTATTATTGATCCACTCGTTGATTCGAAGTGCTTCAAGACAGAAGGTACTACACCACCATTCAGCATGGCCCTGAAACCATACAAGAAAAAGCTTAAATCGACTGAAACTCTCATTTTTATAAAAATACAGATTCTTTAGTACGTTTTTTCATAAGATTTCTCTATCGGGGTCATAAGACTGTCTAATTATCTTATAATCTTCAAACAATAAATAAAATATTTAATGCTACTTTTTTTACGATATTGCTATTAATTAAATAATTTAATTTACAATAAGTATTAATACGCATCAGGTTGAATAGGTAAACCCTTACCAAAAACATTGCATTTGAAAATATTATTATACACTGTTAGATTTTTAAAAATAATATTCTATGTGGATAAAAAAAAGATATACGTATTTATATTTTTATTCTATTGAAACATGGCGTTAATGAGAAAATAAAAAATTGGTGTCAGTAAACAGTCAACGTGTTAACCTAGTTAGCTATATATAGAAATTCGACAACGAAATTTCCAATAATTACCTCCCCTTAACCCAACGACACTTAACCAACCGCTTATCTGAAATGATTCAAAAGAGACGGTCAATACACCGGAATTCGGCATGTCCGTAAAACCATGCACGAATACACCTAAATCAGCTTATTCTCTCAAATTTATCAAAATACACACATTTCGCATAGTGACTGTGAAGTATAGCACAGAAAACCATTTTCATATTGTTATGTGATGTAATTGATTAGTGATTACATATGTATTAAAAAACATAATATTATACAGTAGTATAGGTACGGTATGACGTGTGGCTATCCGATTGACTTACGGGTTTCTCACTGAGAGCTCAACACTATACACAGAAAATCCGTACAATTTATAGTATAAATATGAATAATATGAAATTTTTAAGATTTTTTGTATTCTTAAGATGATAAGAAATCACTTTTCCAGCACTAGTTTTGTTTTTAGGGGGTAATGCAATATATTATTATATCGTATGTTATTTTACGTATATTTCTTGTATTGTCATACAAAATTCATCATAATTATTATTATATAAGCATAATTTTAGTTATCACATTTTATTTTCTCATGTTTGAACAATATTAGTGTTTCAACTATGAATAACGATATTCGGTATAATTCTGTAATTCAAAACCATTATATTTTATGATGATACATAACTTTTACATACAGTATTGTATTTTTTAGGTAGGTTACAACGATATTTTTAAATGAATGTTTTCAAAAACGAATTAATTTATTCTAGTCCAAATTTTTGAATTCTAATCAATATTGATTTTATTTAATTTAAGGATTTAAAATTAAAAAACCATGTACCTACGCCAATGACTTAAGTGATTCTTCTTGAAAATTCAAATGTATACACCAAAAATCCGTACAAATCATAGTATTAATATGAATAAGAGGTTATTTATTTTATTTTTTTTTGTATTCTTAAGTTGATAAGAACTCGCTCTCCAGCACAAGTTTTACTATTAGGGGGTGATGTAATATATTACATCGTATGATAATTTACGTATACTTTTTCTATTCTTGTAAGATATGTTGGTACTTCTTTTGAATAAGATTTCTCCAATAATAATTTCTTATTTAGATAATAAAACAATGTATATTTTTTTAATACATTAAAATATGACGTTATTAAGAGTATAAATAAATATGCGTCATTACACAGTCAACGTTTTAACCTAATTTGCAGTATTTTTTTGCTAAATATAACCATGTACTTATTTGTTTGCACATATGTTAAAAGATATAGCCAAAGTTTATAAATTATACAATAGAAATTCGACAACGAAATTTCCAATAATTACCTCCCCTTAACCCAACGACACTTAACCAACATCTTATCTGAAATGATTCAAAAGAGACGGTCCATACACCGGAATTCGGCATGTCCGTAAAACCATGCACGAATACACCTAAATCAGCTTATTCTCTAAAATTTATCAAAATACAGATTTCTTAGTACATCTTATGTATGAAATTTCTCCAAGTTCAATATAATAATTAATGTAATGTATATCAGTAATAGAATGAAAAGTTTTCTTAAAGGCTATCCTTAGTGATGAGTTTATTGTATAACAAACCTTATTATTTATCGAAAGTACCACTTAACCACTCCATACACACATTTCGCATAGTGACTGTGAAGTATAGCACAGAAAACCATTTTCATATTGTTAGGTGATAAAATATTATATTTAATGTTTTAAATATACTAACTATAGTCTTCAAATTTTTAATCGCCGAGTTAATGTGAAAATTCTATTTTAAAAACGTATCGATCATGATACCAAGATACTTCATGAAAGTACCTCTTATACTAATATACATAATTAAATTACAAGTGTCCATCAGATGTATATATCTTGACATGTGGCATCGTTTATTTTAATGGGTTAATTAATATCATGACTTATATTTATAAATTTATAATATATGTTATGTTATATAAATTAAATATCATTAACCTATTATTAAACATATTCGTTATGTATGTTTGAACATTGAACAACATTTCAGTTTAAACCACATTTATGCCGATAGGGGAAAAATGTTTTAGGGCGAGGGATGCTTTAGACCAGTGCATTGCTGAAGGTGAGATTTCCGAGCCGTGAGTTGGTCGAAGGAAGTGTTTGGAGAAAAGTTTTCATCGTCAGAGCACGCAAAACGTTAACGTGACCCGAGTGCGTGGGAGGTGGGAAACTAATCAAGACACTGATTCGTCGTGTCGCGGTCATTTTATGTTTAATATATAATTATTATATTTTTAAATCAATATTTAATTTGTTCACCTAATTATGGTTGATAAATCCCATTATTTTTTAATTGTGATCTAACAAGAACTGTTTGCTTCGAAACTACAATATTAAGGCCAATAGGTTATTATTGTACTATATTACTTATTTAATGGTTCAATATTAATAACTTTTGCAATAAAAATATTAGATTAAACACATGTATAATTATTATTGATCCACTCGTTGATTCGAAGTGCTTCAAGACAGAAGGTACTACACCACCATTCAGCATGGCCCTGAAACCATACAAGAAAAAGCTTAAATCGACTGAAACTCTCATTTTTATAAAAATACAGATTCTTTAGTACTTTTTTTCATAAGATTTCTCTATCGGGGTCATAAGACTGTCTAATTATCTTATAATCTTCAAACAATAAATAAAATATTTAATGCTACTTTTTTTACGATATTGCTATTAATTAAATAATTTAATTTACAATAAGTATTAATACGCATCAGGTTGAATAGGTAAACCCTTACCAAAAACATTGCATTTGAAAATATTATTATACACTGTTAGATTTTTAAAAATAATATTCTATGTGGATAAAAAAAAGATATACGTATTTATATTTTTATTCTATTGAAACATGGCGTTAATGAGAAAATAAAAAATTGGTGTCAGTAAACAGTCAACGTGTTAACCTAGTTAGCTATATTTCTTTGCTAAATAATATAGCCATTAGCAATTATATTTTTGTATACACGCGTGGTAAAAGGATATAATATAAAGCGGTATATGAATACGATATGTCGCTGGACTTTTTTAAATTAAATTAAATTAACTTTCAATACGTAATAGTATTATTTCAAATCTATGCAACATACGGTCGTGTAACTAAGTTAAATAACGACATGAAAATGATAGATTTGTCCAAACAAGGTTAATATAACATTTACGCAATATAATAACAAGTGTTATAATAATTCTACCCATAGTAAAAAATAAATACGATTTAATAAATAACAATGGCTACGTCAATATTCGATTCTATAGCCGTATTGGAGTTATCAGTATTCGGTAGCAGAAGTGATGGTCGTGTGTCACGATCATTATTAAACATCGTATTTTAATAATGTGCAAAATGATTTTTTTATATATTTACATTTGATCGTAAATTTTGTGTATGTCTGAATTCATCGGCGTATACAAAATATGGAAGCAATACTCAAAATGTGTAACCCTCATTTAACCTAATTCGGAAATCTTATGATTAGTTGTCAACACCTATGTATAAGAATGTATTTCTTAGGTAGGTTACAACGATATATTTAAATGAATGTTTTTGGAAAAAAATTAATTTATTCAGTTAGTCCAATTTTCTGAATTCTAATCAATATTGATTTTTTATTTAATTTAAGGATTTAAAATTAAAAAACCATGTACCTACGCCAATGACTTAAGTGATTCTCCTTGAAAATTCAAATTTATACAACAAAAATCCGTACAATTCATAGTATTAATATGAATTAGAGGTTTTTTTTATTTTTATTTTTGTATTCTTAAGTTGATAAGAACTCGCTCCTCCAGCACAAGTTTTGCTATTAGGGGGTGATGTAATATGTTACATCGTATGATATTTTACGTATACTTTTTCTATTCTTGTATGATTTGTTGGTACCTACTTCTTTTGTTTAAGATTTTCCAATATTAATTTCTTATTTAGATAATAAAATAATGTATATTTTTTTAATACATTAAAATATGATGTTATTAAGAGTATAAATAAATATGCGTCATTACACAGTTAACGTTTTAACCTAATTTGCAGTATTTTTTTGCTAAATATAACCATGCACGTATTTGTTTGCACATATGTTAAAAGATCTAGTCTTGGTAGTTAACCGATTTACTTACGAGTTTCTCGCTCTGAGCTCAAAATTATACAATAGAAATTCGACAACGAAATTTTCAATAATTACCTCCCCTTAACCCAACGAAACTTAACCAACGGTTTATCTGAAGTGAGTCAAGAAAGACGGCCCATAGGTTAGGTTAAATCATAGCCGCGAAACCCTACACGGATACGCCTAAATCGTCTTACTATGCTAAATTTATAAAAATACAGATTTGTTAGTACTTCTTTTGTATGAGATTCTACAAATTAAATATATCCTAAGTAATTTAAAGTATATCAGTAATCGAATGATCATTTTTTTAAAGGCTGTCTTTAGTGATGAGTTTATTATAGTTTTGAACAAACCTTAATATTGATCGAAGGTACCACCCCATACACACATTTCGTATAATGACTGTGAAATAGCACAGAAAACCATTTTCATATTGTCAGATGATAAAATATTATCAATAAAACATAATTTATTATACTCAATTATACACTATTAATTTTTTTATCACCGAATCAATATGAAAATTCCATTTTAAAAACTTATCGATCGTGACTTGGCAACGACTGTATGATACATTTCGTTGACACCAATCATTAACTGCACTTTCTAAAGGCTTTCCATGGGATGCTTTCATTGGGTGAATTCTCCTTTCTATCAATCAAATCTTAGTCAATTTACTTATTTTATAATATGTGAATACATGTTATAAATATATTAAATTTTGCTTCAATAAAAAAAAAATTGAATTCATTAGCAATACGAAATAGTATTATTCAAAAACTATATTAAGAAAACCTTATTATAATAATTATACAAACAAAAGATTGTTGTAAGCTTTTTAACGAAATAAAAGTGTTAAATTCGTCCAAACTAGGTTAATACAACATTTACGCAATATAATATCAATAATTAGTAAGAAATAAAGAATAGTTATTGTCGTCATAGCATTTTTGATGTTAAATATTTGTAAATTGTTTATTTATTCTGTATTGCATGTTGGGTTGTGAAAGAATAGGTTATAAAAGCACCTGAGAATTATTTTTTTTACCAATTCATTTTTTAAGGTTTTCACATAACTTATATTCTTTGTGCGTATCAAATAATTAAAATGCATTTTTCTAAGCATTATTTTATAACTATTACTTTTGCGGTTCTTGCAAATTTTGTTATTCCAACAACTGCTTATTATACACAGTATTATGGAGATTTTAACAGTATGTTCATTTTTATTAATTTATACATATATGATAATTTGTTTTTATAATAATTATTATTATTACTTTAATATTTATACATAACTTATACCATTTCCTGTAATTTTGATTTCAGATCTTGGATCTTCACATTTAACGGAAAATGCTGGTATTGTCAGATTTATTTATATATAATAAGTTTTTTTTTTTTAATTTGTATTTTATTGATATTCAAATGCTGTTTTATACAATGGTGTGTATAATCGTTTATAAATTATTTACAAACTGAAATCAATTATTATTGAAGTTTTAATATTGACAAGATACAAAAATAACCTCAGATTATTACTTTCAATTTTTACACAATATTAAGAAATATGAAATTATATTGTTAATAATTTTAGAAGTAATATTAAATGTTTCCTTCATACAATTTGTATATACTCAGTTAATATAGTTGTTGTTTATGACTAAGTTATTTCAAATTGTATAGCAATATACAATATTTATACATCAAAATTTTACTTGGCTATAGTCATGCAATATACACTTAATGATACCTATAAACTATTATTTTAATATTATTTTTTCTACATAGGTTTAGATAAAATTAGTATAATTGATTAAAATATGAAAAGTGTATCCAAAATAATCGTATAGATAGGTATTTGTATTATTACTAGCCTTATTTAGAAAAATATTTATCATAATTAATAATACAACATAATATATTACAATTATTTTTTCAGCCGATTTAAAATGTAATGTATTTTAATTTATTATTAGTAAACTTAAAACAGTCTTGTATTATATATTTAAATATATTATATTGTGTATTCTAAAATGATGGTCGAGACTTCTGATCGATATCATAAATGAAATGTTCACAAAATAATAGTTCTTGGATTAATCCTGCTGTTCATGTACGTTATTTTCAATTTTGAATTGACTTGTCGTATTTATAAATTTTTATAGTTATTAGAAAAATATATTGAAATGTTTGTGTGTGTAATTTAGTTATCACTATCCTACCTACTTTGTATCATATTAACTGTTTGAACTGAAAAAAATAAAATATTTTTTATAAAATTATTTGAAGTATGTATCTATCAGTTAAATTCATAAAGTATACACTATACAGTAATGTAGGCTATATTTTATTTTTAGCAGAGAGATGAATGTGTCAATTTTACAATGATGTATGTGTTTTTGTGTGTGTGTGTGCGTGTGATTATTTTAACAATAAATATTGAGAATGTGATTGGATCTTCAACTTTAAGAGTAGTTTCTGATTGCAAATTGAATGTAATTGAATTAGTTTATTTACGATTGAAAAGTAAGCTCGGTACTTTATAATTATCGTTAAAATATTATTAGTTATTAGCATATAATATTATTGAAGTGGTAAATTAAGCAATTGTTCATTCTACCTACTAAAGCATAGTTTTATATAAATATTGAATTTAAATTATTTAAAAATTTAACAGATATTCTAATGAATATTGCTGGATTTAAGAGTAAGTAATTTATTATAATAGATGAGATAGTAATTTTATTGTATTTAAATATTTTTTCGAAGGATATTAATCATAAGTGAGACTATTTTATATAATAACAATATATTTTTATATATTATATTATTTTGTACCCAAAAAAAGACACGATTCCGGACGAAATTAGTAAAATGTTGTGAAATTGTGCTACGCAGTTTACTAAGCCCAACGGTTATTCATTTGGTAATGAGCTCATCGTTTGGATGTCTTGTAAGCATCAATAATTACCTACAACACGGTTTAACATATTTTATACGGAGTTACGTAATATCTAATAATATCTTAAAATTATCGACACAACATTAATTTATTATAACAATAATAATGAAAAATACAAATGATGATGATAAGTGATAATTGACGTCATATTTCTATATAATCATTAATATTATAGTTAAAAAAAATAAGTTAAAAATTAATTAATTAAATATGATAAGTACTTAGATTGCTTAGAGTACACTTTTATAAAAGTCCAAAATATTTATACAAATACATAAGCACGTAAAAAAGATAAAAATTAAAAACCAAAAAAAACAAGCGCTTAATAGATATAAGCATTTTAATTTATATTTTTTTCCGTCTGTAATGACAACTATATAATCATATGTAAATACTATAATTATTTATGAGTATAATTTGATAGTTTTCTATTGTTTAAAAAAAAAACACTATGTATACTTTCACAAAGGTTAACTATATTGCAGAGATGACTTGTAACATTTAACACGCTTAAAATGTCCACATTATCGAAATATTATTTATACATTTGGCAACATAAGTCCGCGTTTGTGTCATTTTCGGAGGTGCATTGTTTAATTATTCTCTTCCGCAATCGTGTTATTAAAAATGTCCCCCTAATAAGAACCGTCCGCAGTCGTGTATCACCGTATATATTGTTGCATATTCAGCATTAATATTAAATTATATTACACGTGTAGTAATTATAGTAACAATAATTATAAGTATCATAATATTACGATTGGTGGAGACTGTCCACCAGTCATTAGCGAGTATAATTATAATGTATGTCATTACGATTTATGCTTTCAATAATAAAGGTCTAAAAATACGTTTATGTTGTTATTCATATTAATAATACATAACATAAACGAAGCTACTGATGTTGAGCATTCCAATCAACTCACCTCCGCGTGGCGTATCAAAACGGCTGCAACTTGTTTGCGTACAATCTATAATTTTTACCTGAAAAATCGGAACTCGTTTGCGAACACGGTTATATTAAAATGTACAACTGGTACATGAAAATAATTATATTTTATCTCGGTGACAGATGGGCACTGATAATCAGCGATAAAAAGTACGGAAATATTATTAAATTCCTTACAAACAGTACGTACATAAACTTATAGACAAAATATACATCTGGCGAAATTGACCAAATTAAATACATACAAATAATGGGAAACTGTTATTATTATTAATATGGAAAATAATAGACACGTATATTATCCTACACGTATATTTACCAATCATATTATATACAAATTAAAATTAACATATATTTTTAACTTAAACAAGTATTAAATATTATTTATTAAAAATTATTAATAAGGAACTGTTATCATGCATTTTTAACCACACCTATGAATACATTCATAGACAGTCCTAAGTATGTTAAGGGGGACGGAAAATGTATGTAATAATTAACTTATCAATAAACAAATTATTAAAGTCTAAAAGGTAACAAACCATGTGTATGGTTACGGCTCAACTGTTCCCAAACAAGTTGTCTTTTTGGTATTTGTGCGCAAACCAGTACCGCTCATCAAAACGAACCATATAGGTCATGATCGGACAGTTCGCTTAGTTACCATCAACACACGATGGAAAAATTCGCGTATATTTCAATTCCTCTAATGTAGTTCAATTTAAATTTTGTAAGTAATGCTCACCATCGATTTCGGTACAATTTTATAACAACAGTCCAAGTATTTACGTGAACTCGATCAAAGATGAGGTTCTGTTGTTATTTTCTATGTAATTTGTCTATCATGTTTGCATAAAATATAAATATTAAATAATAGGCTACACTTTTAAATTTATATTTTATCGAATTTAACACACACGTAACAAACTGATTTTACTAACATTTGTTTTATGTTATAAGAGGATCATCATGATATCTAAATACTTTTTATACTAAATCTAAGTACCTCTATCGATAGTCAATGGGAAATATCAGAATGTACTAAATGTGTAGGTTTCTGGTCTAAAATTATATTAGGAAACAGTTAAAATATGCGATCAATTGATCAATGCTTTGTATTACATAATATAATATAATATAATATAATACATTCACAGATATTGTGGCAGATGATTCACAGTTAACTTTTGAAGGTAATGATTTGAAAATAACAAAATGAAATTTTTAGTACCACCTATGGTTGATTTATTAATGGACTGAAAATTTTACCGATCTTTATGTTCTCATAAGATGACCTTTATGGTTATTCTGTGGTCATGCTAACAGCAGCTATAAAGACTGAAGCACTGACTTTCAGTTCGTTGTGTTGTCACTGTTTATATATTTTATTATTTGATGGCGATAAAGGGCTTTTCACTAATTTAATGGTTTCGCCGACCATCGTAAATAATATTTTTTTATATCGTATTCGTCCATATTTCTTTTATATTATATTCAATAATCATTTGTACTATTGCCACAATACGCACACCTCCCTGCGTGAAATATAATCGCATTTTTCCGCACCAACAACATCAAGTATGCGTAACGTAAATCGACGACAACACAACGAGCATGCGTTTTGGAGATCGAACTACGACTGTATTTTCGATGACGCTCACAATCGACGTATACATGACATTAAAGTAATTGTTTTAAATGTCCGATATAACTACTTGAATAAATATTTTCGTATATAACTGGACAAATATTGACAGATTTGGATCGTAATATTACACTCATTACAGTAACCGCCAAAAATTAACTTCCGAAATATATTTATAGTTTCAATACATTATGTTTATATTTCCATAAATATAAAAACGAATGTTTCTTTTTATTATTAATATAAATAATTTTTATTTATCTATAGAGTATTTTCATAATATCGGTATGTATAGTCTGTGATTTTTTTTTAAAATTGAGCTTTATTTATTAATTAAATTTGATAAGATTTTTGTAATTCTGTAACGGTTTACTGCAGACTTTAAGTAAAAGAATTTATCGATGAAGTAGATTACTGAATTTTAGGTAATTTAAATCGACAAAAATGATAAACAAATAGAATTTTATAAATTTAGAGTTGACTGCTTTTAATTTTAACTTCAATATCTAAACTACTAAATATTAAATTCATCAACTGTGACAAATAACGAATCAGTTATCTATAAACCGTTTCAAATTGCACTAAATTTTTAATTAAATCTATGTATTATAATAAAACGCATGAGGCTTCGGCCGTAAACCACTTGAGCGCGTTTGCTGTACTAACCACAGTTCCGAAAACGGAAAAAAAAGTGCGCTCCGGTCGCCGCGGCCCGCCGTTATCGTTATTTTAAGACTTCCCGTGTATTTCCGTATTTATTGTATACGTACGATACGGTTTCTACGACAACCATGTATTTAAACTTGCTGCAAACACACAATTTGGTAAATTGTTTAGAATTATTTATTTAATTAAATATAGCGATGCTCTTATATCAATGCAAATTTGAACAAAAATAATAAAAAAAAAATATTATCCTAACAATTTGTAACTAAACCAACAACTGAGCCGGAGGCGGCTTATATAACGCCCGGAATCGAGCCACACCAGCCGCTAGTATTAATATAATATGTGTATTTTTTATGGCTAGTAAAAATAATGTTTTTAACAATAAACATATTTTCGATTTTTAATTAATATAAAATCTCATAATCTACATTATTTAAACAATTTAAAATTGTTGACGTTTACTACAATCTTATTATTTGAATATTGGTTATAAACATATATGTATAATCGATAGTCATTGGAAGTGAGTCGAACTCTTCGGAGATCAATAAGAAAGTCTGAAATGAAATCGTTTAGTTCGAGTTTAACAGTAAAATCTGGTTTTAAATAAAAATAACTGAACTAAATTTGAATGCAACAAAAGTGTGAAACTTTATAATTAATTCATTCCAGAAAACTTTGACGCGTACCTGTGGTTGTCACGGTGTGGTGATGAGGTAGCGTCGGAGTTGGTGAACGGCACACTTGGGGAAATAGAGGATGTAGATCGGGTAAGCACGGGAGAAATAACAACACAAATTTATGGTAACGAATGGGGATGTTTTATTGACCTCGGGATGAAGTGTCGAAAAACACAAAAAATATATATTAAAAAAAAAGACAGTTGATGTTTGAGGATAAATGGGGGGGCACGGTACGGCGATATCGCAAGGTTTCGCGTACGGTGCGGTGGTGATGACTAATTCGGCTAGGGCCGGTTGGCGGTCGCGTCGGGTCTAACGTTCCGACGCGGTTCGTCGCGCGTTGGCGTCGTCCGTCCTCAACTCGTGGTTGAGAGAGGGGTCACTGCACGGCTATGAATTCAAACGGCCGTTGCGCGGGGCCGCGTCAACTTCAAATTCTATAAAAATTAACCAAAAATAATAAAACAAGAAATGTTTTCTGCAGTTTTTTCTATTGACCATTCATTTTTTCTCAATACACTATTATTTTATGCTAGGTTATTATTTTTAAATTCATTGTACTTGAATTATTTTCATTTTACAATGATGTGTGCTTTTTTGTATTATTTTAAACAATAAGTAGTAGATAAAAATATGCTTTAATTATGAAAAATATGGGAGGAATTGTATAGCAGATTAATATAGTTTTGTAAATGCTTGAAAATTGAATAAAAAATTGGTAATGAGTGTTAAATTAGGTCAATAATATAGTTACAATATTTTTTTATATACATTTAAAATTCGAAATTTAAAAATAAATTGTAAAATTTGGGATAATACAAATTATAATTATGTAATTCGAATTCCGTACATTAAAAATTTTGTTTGTTCAAGTTTTACAAGATATATAAAACAACAAAATTTATCGATTAGCCAAAAATATACTTACGAGCTTTTTAAATTCAAAAACATTAAAAATAAGTACCGGTTCGTAAAAGCTTCAACATATTATGATCAAAAACGTCCGTTAGAGTTCGGTTTGAGACTATTTTTTTATTTTCGTTTCACTTTTTATAATTTTATACTCTTATAACGGTATAGCGTTAATAAATAATTTATATTTACTACTATTAATAATTTTTAACTGTATTATTATACATGACTCTTTATTTTATAGATACTAAATTCAGTAAGTATTTTTTTTCGGATACATTTTATTTTGACATACCTATGTCTAATTTGTTTAAATTTATTGAATTGAATGTCGTTTGGTAGAGTTTTATCGACTTACTATGTTTGTAAGTTATGGTTTATGAATTTAGTGATCATGTAATATAGATCTTCAATGAAAATTGAAATACCGCATGTAACCACAAATTATGATTTATAATTTTGAGTAGGTATAAAAGATTTAAAGCTAAATGAGATAGAGATAGTTATTAAAAGATTATAAGCTAGAATATTGGTAGGTACATTGATTTACTTTTAAAAACAAAATAAAATAAATCATAAAAATTACTGGTGTATTAGAATCGTTTTATTAATAATAAATTGTATATTTGTTTTTATAGATGGTGAAAGCGGAATACGTAAATATTAAAGATTTTTATACTTTGATTTATTGGAGTTAGTTATAAATTAAGGATATTAAATGTCGATGTTGTGATGTCGCTCTTACACTTGGTAACAAAAATTGAAATAGAAATTTCAAATAAAGTTATTGTCATTTGATTTCGTTACTCGACGACATTTAAACACCTTGAGAATATCTTTTGAGAAATTTTGAACTTAAGGACCTGGAGTAATGTAGCTAAAAAATAGTTTATATTCCGTCTTAAATTTAGATATTGTATATTGTTTAGTATATTAATCATTTCTCGCCTATCTTTATATCTTTGATTGTGTTATAACACCCAACTCCCCAATCGGTCATATTTGTATACATTTGACCAAACTCCAAAACTTACTAAAAGTATAATTTGCTCTACACGAGTGCAAGAAATAATCATTCATAACAAATTGTAGTTCTATTAATTTTTCCACGATTCACAGGCTCTTGGTTATGGTGATAACGATCCTTGTCACTACATCTGAGATTGTACGCTCTTTTTTAACACTCCGTAGACTTTAAAGTTATTTAAGGAATATCGTTGGAGAAAACAGGCTGAATGGATTAACGTTAATGAATATCCATGAAGATATATCTATGACTGACATTATTGATGAACTTGCTCTCACTGACCTATAAGTCTATTCAATTTTTAAACAACCCCGTAAAATAAATCATGACGGATACGCCATGTAATTGATAAAAGAATTTATTTTTTATACATTCACTGCTAGACATGTTATCTATTTTTATCTGTCTCTATTCAAAATTATATATCAGAATTAGTTATTATAATATAATGATAGATTATATTGTTATTATGTTATTAACAATATAATATTTTAACTTTTTTTTTTAAATAGATTTAGGAGGTATGTAGGTTAAATTTCAATAATATTTTTTAATTGTTTTGAAGGTTTATTTAAATTAATTATATTAACCATAAAAATTAATTACTCATACCTAAATAATTTTTTTATTTTATATAGGAATAATATTTGGTATGTAATTTGTTTGTTTTTAATTGAATTGTGCATTATACAATTTTATTTTATATTTTTATGTAATACGTTTCGAGTAATATATTTTATAAATATACATCACGTAAAAAAAAAACAGGAAACTACATTAATGAAAAAAAATATATGCTGCTCTTGTGTCATTATTATTTTTTTAAGTTATTTATTTTAGGCAATATTAATTTTACATTTTCGAATTACTTAAATCATTTTTATATACATTAACATTTTTTTTCCAGGAATATTTAGTATGTATATTTTTTTTTTTACCGTGAAGAATTTAGATTATCACATTGAACACTATTGTAAATTTAATTTTGTATAATATTATTATTTAATTAATACTACGATATTACACACATTTTTTTTGTAGATCGTATCGGTAAATATTTATTTACTTTTTGATATTTTTTGTTTCTCCTGATATACATTGTTGCGTGATTTTACTGATTTTTACAATTAAGATATATTTATAAGAAGTATAACATATAAAAGCTTTTCAATTAGAATAGAATAAGAGATGTTGACTTACAATATAATGAGGAAAATTATAAATTAATGAATTATAATAGTAATATAGCTAAAAACGATGATTTTATGAAAAATAACTGAGAATCTCAAAATATGTCTCTGTATTCTAATTCTAGAATCTTGACTATTCTGTCTATCATGACAACAAAAGTAGTAATCAGTGACTCAACAGATTTCAGCCCCAGCAGGGTTATTTTATGTAAAAGTAACAAGCCATGTGGCTGTGGAGGGCCACATTACCTTTGAAACGTGTATTACATATAATTTGTACATATTAAAAATTAACTAAAAAATTATTGTCCGCCACAGATAGAGAGCGTACGTATTATTTATTTATTTTGTATATGATTAAAGCATTATGTGTGAAGGACCTACAATTTTAGATTCTAAGTGGAGAATTTTAAAGAATGTGTGTTTTATATTTTTAGTGTTTTGGAACAGAAAAATGCTTCTAACTGAAACATTGTGGGTTTTCTTTTTTTTTTCATTTATTACCTTATCACTAACTATTATAATGATTTTTTTTTTAGTTCAACTAGGTATGTAATTAATAATTACTAATTATCATATTTTTAAAATTTATATTCAATTCAGCTATTATTTAATTTCGATCTAAATAGAAGTGTTTGGTTCTAAACTACAGTGTTAATTCCTTTAGGTTTTATCTATATAGTAAAATAAATTAGATATTATCAAATAATAATATCTTATTTTCGTCATGTCAATAATTTAATGCTTAAATTAAATAACTTATTTTATTTCTCGATAAATATACATTTAAATAATATCTAATTACGCAAAAAAAAATAATTTACATTTTAATAGTTATTGTTTATTATGACTAATTAGTAACGATTAAAATAACTTTTTTAGAGTTGATAAATGGTACGTAGATATTATTAATATTTTTTTAACTTTATTTTTATGATATATCAAATTGTCAATACCAAAATGCGTGTGTTCCAAAAAAAAAGTTTCTTGATTTAATTTTTTTTTTAATCAATAAGTTTTTTTTTTATATATGCTAAACACAGAACGAATTTATTTTTTAAATTTAACTGTTTGGTAGTATCATTTTATTAATTATCATTGTAATTGCGATATCGGTTTGTAGCGTGTTTCAATATTGTTTCTGGTAACAATGGATTCTTTTTTGACAGTTTTAAATAATATTACGTATCGCCAAATTGTACTTCTCGGACACCGTGTATTTGTTTATTTTCACGATTTTTAAATTTATCAAAAATGTCGTATATATTCTATATTATTCTTATATTTTCGTTAGCACGCTGTAGCTTATAATTTTTGAACGTATCCCGATTGTGCACCCTTCGTGGCTTTGTCACCATCGACTTAATTAATCATCTTCTCCTTTAGTATTTTTTTCTTTTTACGTCAAAAATATACAACATATTCAATGTTTATAATTTAGAATTGTAATAACGAAAAGAATATTGAATTAGAAAATAATTAGGATAAAGTTTTTATCTATTATTAACTGATATGCAGTCCCCAGGTAAGGTGATGGTCAAAGGTTAGGCCTAAGTATTTAACGGACTGAGCTGATGGAATCGATATGTTACTAAGGGAGAATTCCGAACAGGGAGGGAGACGAAGAGTGAATGAATTTTGATTGGCTGACTTGAACTCGCAATTTTTCATACCAGACAGATATTAGATCAAGATGATTTTGAAGATTTGTAGTAACAAAATGTGGATCTTCGTGGACTGATATAATTGCCTTATCATCCGGATTACAATTTAAACATATTGTTTACATTTAGTTTGAAGGAAATGTAGCTCTACAAAGAATTACTGAATATTTTAAAATTTAGATTATGCTTAAAGCTTAATACATCTTAATAGTTATTATTTATAAATTATTAGTAATAATTAAAATTAATCTTTTTTAGCTGAACCATTACGTACGTAAATATTGATATTTTCTATAATTTTAATCGTATATACAATTTCGTACAAAACATTTGTATACGTAATTTCCAGTGAATAAAACATAATATTTCTTAAATAGTTTTATTTTCAAACAATTATTATTAGCTATTTTCATGATTTTTACTATTTTGAATAACGGCATTCATTTTTAATTATATATTCTGAAACACAAATATTATTCGGTTTATTTTGATACATTAAAAACGAAATTCGGACTAGTATATAATAAATTAAATGATATGTAATTTCATTTTTCTTATAAATTAAATTTAAAAATTTTAAATAATAAATAAATAATTAACGAATAACTAAATAAATATTTACAATATTTTATGATGCGAAGAAAATAAAGCATAAAATATGCGATAAAAATGTTTAAATTAGAAATATTAAATATGTATCGAATTCTATTTCTCCTACCTATATCTCGAAAAAATATACAAATGCATTTAGTTTTGATCTCTGGTAATGATACGTATTTTAAGTTACAGTTTGCAGATTAGTAGACTAACATTTTTCATGGTATCCTGAACTTTACCACTCTACTCATCGAATACTCGTCTGATTATCAATTTTGATTCATTTATATACTCCAAATAGTATTATACTCTAAAATATAAGATTAATTATGTATGCTGTCTAAAATATAATTTTTAGATAAGTTATTCAACAGAAAATTATGTATAAAAAAATATTTTAAAAAACTATTAAACATTTTATATAATGAGTGTTTTTTAATAAAATAACAATCCAGTATAAAGTATATATTTTGTAAATATTAAACATTAACTAAAAAATGATTGCCCGCAGTTTACACAGGTATGTGTTATTTTTTTATTTTTTGTTTATATTTATGGTATTTTACAAGACATATGTCCTATAATGTTTTATTTGATATAAGTATTTTCGAAATATGTGATTTTATAACATTGATTGGAATAATAAAAATACTCCTTATCAATATTTTGAAAACTACAATACAGTACACTACATCATCGGTTTAGGTTAGGTTAGGTAAGGGTGTGTGGGTCTTAAGGGATCAATATAATTGCCTTATCATCCGGATTACAATTTAAATATATTGTCTACATTTAGTTTGAAGGGAATGCAGCTCTACAAAGAATTGCTGAAAATTTTAAAATTTAGATTATGCTTAAAGCTTAATACATCTTAATAGTTATTATTAATACATTAATAGTATTAATTGAATTTTTTTTTTATTTAGCGTTACCAATTAGTACGTAAATATTATTGATATTTTCTATAATTTTAATCGTATTTACAATTTCGTTGTACAAGATATTTGTTTACGTGATTTCCAGTGAATAAAACATAATATTTCTTAATAAGTTTTATTTTCAAACAATTATTATTATTAGCTATTTTCATGATTTTTACTATTTTGAATAACAGCATTCATTTTTAATTAAATATTCTGAAACACAAATATTTTTTGGTATATTTTGATACATTAAAAACGAAATTCGGACAAGTACATTATAAATTATATCATATGTTAATCCATTTTTTTATAAATAAAATTTCAAAATTATAAATAATATATACATATATAACGAATAAATAAATATTTACAATATTTTATGATGCGAAGAAAATAAAGCATAAAATATGCGATAAAAATGTTTAAATTAGAAATATTAAATATGTATCGTATTCTATTTCTCCTACCTATATCTCGAAAAAATATGCAAAATGCATTTAGTTTTGATCTCTGGTAATAATATGTATTTTAAGTTACAGTTTTCAGATTAGTAGACTAACATTTTGCATGGTATCCTGTACTTTACCACTCTACTCATCGAATACTCGTCTGATTATCAATTTTGATTCATTTATATACTCCAAAATATAAGATTAAATATGTATGCTGTCTTTCAAAAATATAGTGTTTAGATAAGTTATTTCAACAGAAAATAATTTATAAAAAATATTTTAAAATACTATATAATAAATTTTGTATAATGAATTATTTTCAATAAAATAACAACTCAGTTTAAAGTATATATTTTGTAAATATTAAAAATTAACTAAAATATGATTGCTTGCAGCTTTGTCAGGTATGTGTTATTTTTTTATATAGATATACGGTATTTTACAATACATATGTCTTACAATGTTTTATTTGATATACGCATTTTCGAAATATATGATTTTGTAACATAGATTGGAATGGTAAAAATGCTTCTTTCTCAATATTCTAAAAACTACAACACAGTACATTAAATTATATCATATGTAATTCCATTTTTTTTTATAAATAAAATTTAAAAATTATAAATAATAAATAAATATATAACGAATAAATAAATATTTACAATACTTTATGATGCGAAGAAAATAAAGCATAAAATATGCGATAAAAATTTTTAAATTAGAAATATTAAATATGTATCGTATCCTATTTCTCCTACTTATATCTCGAAAAAATATACAAATGCATTTAGTTTTGATCTCTGGTAATGATACGTATTTTAAGTTACAGTTTGCAGATTAGTAGACTAACATTTTGCAGGGTATCCTGTACTACACCACTATACTCACCGAATACTCGTCTGATTATCAATTTTGATTCATCGAAATACTCTAAAATATAAGATTAAATATGTATGTTGTACTTCAAAAATATAATGTTTAGATAAGTTATTTCAACAGAAAATTATTTATAAAAAATATTTTAAAATACTATATACTACATTTTGTATAATGAATTATTTTCAATAAAATAACAACTCAGTTTAAAGTATATATTTTGTAAATATTAAAAATTAACTAAAATATGATTGCTTGCAGCTATCTCAGGTATGTGTTATTTTTTTATATAGATATACGGTATTTTACAAGACATATGTCTTACAATGTTTTATTTGATATACGCATTTTCGAAATATATGATTTTGTAACATAGATTGGAATGGTAAAAATGCTTCTTTCTCAATATTCTAAAAACTACAATACAGTACACTAAATTATATCATATGCAATTCCATTTTTTTTTATAAATAAAATTTAAAAATTATAAATAATAAATAAATATATAACGAATAAATAAATATTTACAATACTTTATGATGCGAAGAAAATAAAGCATAAAATATGTGATCAAACTTTTTAAATTAAAAATATTAAATATGTATCGTATCCTATTTCTCCTACCTATATCTCGAAAAAATATACAAATGCATTTAGTTTTGATCTCTGGTAATGATACGTATTTTAAGTTACAGTTTGCAGATTAGTAGACTAACATTTTGCATGGTATCCTGTACTTTACCACTCTACTCATCGAATACTCGTCTGATTATCAATTTTGATTCATTTATATACTCCAAATAGTATTATACTCTAAAATATTAGATTAAATATGTAGGCTGTCTAAAATATAATTTTTAGATAAGTTATTCAACAGAAAATTATGTATAAAACAATATTTTAAAAAACTATTATAAATTTTATATAATGAGTTTTTTAATAAAATAACAATCCAGTATAAAGTACATATTTTGTAAATATTAAACATTAACTAAAAAATGATTGCCCGCAGTTTACACAGGTATGTGTCATTTTTTTATTTTTTGTTTATATTTATGGTATTTCACAAGACATATGTCCTATAATGTTTTATTTGATATAAGTATTTTCGAAATATGTGATTTTATAACATTGACTGGAATAATATAAATACTCCTTATCAATATTTTGAAAACTACAATACAGTACACCACATCATCGGTTTAGGTATTTAGGATAAAGTTTTTATCTATTATTAACTGATATGCAGTCCCCAGGTAAGGTGATGGTCAAAGGTTAGGCCTAAGTATTTAACGGACTGAGCTGATGGAATCGATATGTTACTAAGGGAGAATTCCGAACAGGGAGGGAGACGAAGAGTGAATGAATTTTGATTGGCTGACTAGAACTCGCAATTTTTCATACCAGACAGATATTAGATCAAGATGATTTTGAAGATTTGTAGTAACAAAATGTGGATCTTCGTGGACTGATATAATTGCCTTATCATCCGGATTACAATTTAAACATATTGTTTACATTTAGTTTGAAGGAAATGTAGCTCTACAAAGAATTACTGAATATTTTAAAATTTAGATTATGCTTAAAGCTTAATACATCTTAATAGTTATTATTTATAAATTATTAGTAATAATTAAAATTAATCTTTTTTAGCTGAACCATTACGTACGTAAATATTGATATTTTCTATAATTTTAATCGTATATACAATTTCGTACAAAACATTTGTATACGTAATTTCCAGTGAATAAAACATAATATTTCTTAAATAGTTTTATTTTCAAACAATTATTATTAGCTATTTTCATGATTTTTACTATTTTGAATAACGGCATTCATTTTTAATTATATATTCTGAAACACAAATATTATTCGGTTTATTTTGATACATTAAAAACGAAATTCGGACTAGTATATAATAAATTAAATGATATGTAATTTCATTTTTCTTATAAATTAAATTTAAAAATTTTAAATAATAAATAAATAATTAACGAATAACTAAATAAATATTTACAATATTTTATGATGCGAAGAAAATAAAGCATAAAATATGCGATAAAAATGTTTAAATTAGAAATATTAAATATGTATCGAATTCTATTTCTCCTACCTATATCTCGAAAAAATATACAAATGCATTTAGTTTTGATCTCTGGTAATGATACGTATTTTAAGTTACAGTTTGCAGATTAGTAGACTAACATTTTTCATGGTATCCTGAACTTTACCACTCTACTCATCGAATACTCGTCTGATTATCAATTTTGATTCATTTATATACTCCAAAATATAAGATTAAATATGTATGCTGTCTTTTAAAAATATAATGTTTAGATAACTTATTTCAACAGAAAATAATTTATAAAAAATATTTTAAAATACTATATAATAAATTTTGTATAATGAATTATTTTCAATAAAATAACAACTCAGTTTAAAGTATATATTTTGTAAATATTAAAAATTAACTAAAATATGATTGCTTGCAGATCCCCCAGGTATGTGTTATTTTTTTTTTTTTTGTATATATTTATGGTGTTTTGCAAGACATATGTCCTACAAAGTTTTATTTGATATAGGCATTTTCGAAATATATGATTTTGTAACATAGATTGGAATGAAAATTTCAATATTTTGAAAACTACATGACAGTACACTACATCATCGATTTAGGTTAGGTTAGGTTAGGTTAAGGTATGAGGGTCTTCATGGACTGATATAATTGCCTTATCATCCGGATTACAATTTAAACATATTGTTTACATTTAGTTTGAAGGAAATGTAGCTCTACAAAGAATTACTGAATATTTTAAAATTTAGATTATGCTTAAAGCTTAATACATCTTAATAGTTATTATTTATAAATTATTAGTAATAATTAAAATTAATCTTTTTTAGCTGAACCATTACGTACGTAAATATTGATATTTTCTATAATTTTAATCGTATATACAATTTCGTACAAAATATTTGTATACGTAATTTCCAGTGAATGAAACATAATATTTCTTAATAAATTTTATTTTCAAACAATTATTATTATTAGCTATTTACATGATTTTTACTTTTTCGAATAACAGAATTTATTTTTAATTATATATTCTGAAACACAAATATTTTTCGGTATATTTTGATACATTAAAAACGAAATTCGGACTTGTAAATTAAAAATTATTAAATATGCTTCTTTCTCAATATTCTGAAAACTACAATATAGTACACTACATCATCGGTTTAACTCTTTTATCGTTTAGCAACTGATCGATCCCAGCTTATTAAACTCGTAATTTTTCTTATATTTATAAATTTAAACTTACAGTTTAATCCAAACCAATTAGTCACTAAATTTTAAAAATTAACTCATATTAAATATTTTTAAATCACAATAATTAATAATATAAACTTAATTTAATGTATATTATGTTTAATATAAATGTATTACTAAAAATTATAATAACTCTTTTTTAGATGAATTATATTTGTGTAAGTATTATTTTTTTAAATCAATATTTAATTAGTTCACCTTATTATGGTTAATAAATCCAAGTATTTTTTAATTGTGATCTAACTAGAACTGATTGGGTTGAATCTACAATATTAGGGCCAATAGGTTCTATATATAAATATATATGGTTAGATAAAGCAGAAATTACCAATAAATAATTATTGATACTTATTAAAATGATTCAATACTTTTATTCTATATTTTTTGCAATAAAAATTTTGCACGTTTTTCTTGAAACATACATTCAATGCTGGTTAAAAATATTCTAACTGATTAAAAAAAATAATTTAACAATCAAATATTTTTACTCTAGAACTTTTTGATTACTTATTGATATTTGTGTATTTACTTTACAAAAATATATTTTAAAATTTAAATGTAGAAAGTAGATTAAAAGTAGATTTTCTACGGTATTTCTTTGCATAACGAAATGTTGATGGTTCATAAGTTGTATTATTATTGATAGACTTCGATTTAATTTTAAACACAATAATTAAGCATATACTAGAGCAATTATACATATTTTGTAACAAATTTTATTACTTTTTTATATTATTTCAGATAAAAAAAGTACGTAATAAGTTTTATTTTTTAATAAACAATTTAAATTACTATCTGTGCGTTTGCGGCTGCACATGTAAAGCCGACATGGTTGACACATCGTGACATAACGGAAGGAGCCACAAATTCGTATTATTTTACATATCAGTTTTGTAACCAGTATATCTTTAATCGTGATGTTGACAACGTGATAACTGGTCGATGATAACCGTCGGGGGCGCTGATTGGAACTGCGACAACTGCATTAGATCACTCGAAAAGAGCGGGCGTGGAAAACATAAAACCCACGGACGACGCGTGCTCAGATAGCAATAAGGGTCGCAAACTCGACGACGCGAACCGTTGCGCGTTGGCGTCCGTTGTCACGGCGTAGACCGCGGCACAAATGAAAAAATGGTTAAATATGTTTTAACGTGTTCGCACGGCGAGAACGACGTCGTGGGCGAACAATACGTGAATAGCGAAATGGGGTACACCACAGGGGTCCCACTGCGTAAGACGGACGGGCGACGGCACAAAATTCAATAAGCCGGGTGTCAACTGGCAAGCGAGCTAAATCACCAAGACCGCGAATACGACACGGCGCGAAACGACGATCAGCTCGGACGAGTTCAGAAGGCCAAACACAAAACAATGTCGGAGTAACGGCGACGGGACACCGGATCGTAGACCAGTTCCGTTGACGGTAGAAATACTAGAAATACGACAAAAAGCGGCGGCGGGACACCGGCGACGGATAGCTTGGTCACGGCGAGGATTAGGTTACGTTACGTTATTGTTGCGGCATGACCGCGGGAAATTTAAAAAAACTTGTAATTAGTATCTAACACTATCGCAATTTCGATTTTAAAATTATGGATGTTACATCGTTTATTAAAAGGTGACGAAGTGACCGAGCGCGCTACGTCGTCGCTTTTGAAGCGTGTCGTCGCCGGTTCAAAGTCCGGACATGGGTGGCATATCCCTCTGAGCGAGCCCCTAAACCCGGTGTGGTAGAAACCTACGTATGCCCAACTAGAAATTCTGCCAAATAGATCTCTGAACTAGGTCTTCACCCTATGGGGTCTACTTCCGAACATGGTGAAAAAAAAATATAATAATCTATGAGTGAATATAATTTTTACCATTTTCAATCGTGACATAGTTATACGTCTAGAGTGAAACATCTTGTTAAACTGTTAGTTTTTTTGTCACTCGACCGCAAATTTTAAGTTTTATTGATACGTTATTCCAAGTTAAAACGGACTCTCCAAACATCCTTTGCTATATACATTTAAAAGTTCCGGTATCCGGATATTTCACCGCAATTAATTCACTGAGCGACTATTCACCGCCAACATTTCACCGCATTTACAACTCACCGCGTGCACAATTCACCGCGCGTACAATTCATCGCAGTTATTTCTTTGATAATGTAAAATGTTTAAACACAGTATCCTAAAACCAATTTAACAGTCGATATCTATTTATTAAATTAGGACATGGCATTTTTGATATGATGAGCCATTAAGTTTATCTTACTGATATACAAATTGATTTCCTTATCCAAAATTCTAAATTAAAAAAATCATCAGATTGGCATACGTTATATGATTACATACGTTACTGATTATTGAATTATTGTGTCGGAATCGTCCAGTACGTAGGTATATCGACGTTTTTGAGAGTGTTTCATTTTATAGCTATGAATAATATATCGTATATTAAAAATTAACGGGGTAAAGATAAATTAATATTAAAAGGGTATATTTATATACTTGAAAAACAAGGTTTAAATAAATTAATATGGAAATAAACATTAAATGTAATTCATCCTAGTATTTGGAAGAGTATTGAAGCGTTTAAAAAAGAAGAATCATTAAATAAAATCCATGTTGAACAGTTTATAGCCGGGCATTCAATGGGCGTTAAAAGAAAATACAAAGACTTTGCTGAAAGGTTAAAAAATGTGTGTGATGAATATCACAATAGAATAACTGAAGATTACTTGAGGCATAGCCCATAATTTTCAGTTAAATGTTTGATTATTTATGTAGATAGTAATTTATTAGAATACTATTTTATTTTTTTTAGACAGTATGTAAATTTATTTGCATAAACTTATTTATAATTTTTAATTAAATGAACAATAATTATACTATTATATTATTATTTAGTATTTACTAATATTTTATTTTATCCACGACGAATTGTAACCGCGGTGAATTATACATGCGGTGAATTGTAAATACGGTGAAATGTTGACGGTGAATAGTCGCACGGTGAATTATCACGCGGTGAATTATCCGCGATCCAAAAGTTCCATACTTTTCTTTTCGTAATAATAATTATCCATTTTAAGTTTCAATATATAACATAAACTATGCTACTCATGAACCACATGAAAGAATGATGAGGATTGCCAATGTTTAACCATCTAACTCTTTCTTTTAATATTATAATAAATAGATACTTTACCGCTTCACTCAGAATTTAAAATATAAGGTATCTCACAAACGTTATTGGTTAATCATTAAAAATTTCAGCATATTGATATATTTGTATAAAAACAATATTAAGTATTTACCATATTTATTACATTGAGATACAGTATCATAAAGTACGACATATAATAATAATATATTAATTATTATGTTTATGATTTTATATATAGATTTTGCGCGTAAGTGCATTGTATTTCAATATATTTTTATAACATTTAATAAGTGGAACATTGTAGCTCAATTTATGAAATTTGTTTAACATAACTTTTATAATGATCACCAACCTTTTAAATTTATAAATACTTACCTACTGTCAATGTTGTGTATAAAATCATTCAATAAGAGATTGACAGACATAATTGTTTTTATCATTAACCCGATTGACATATTCACATTAACAAAATATGTCGAATCTTCACTAGTAGTATTATAACAGAAAATTTTAAAAACGTGTGTCTATATTTTTTTTTATATTTTATACTTGATTTACATCAGTATCACACTCAAATAATATCACATTTAAATGACAGTTTATAATTTTTTTTAGATAACGTAGTAAGGAGTACGTATGTTTTTATCTTAATTGTGTATAAAATAATGTTTTAGAAATATAATTTTAACTATTAAAGTTCGTTTTATACTTTAAAAAATCTAATAAATTATATGCATTAGAATAATTTTAATACAAATAAATATGTCAAAATTGCGAATATTTTCAAGGAATTTTGAAGTTGAAAATTCATAAAATGTTTGTGATTGATATCTAACGTTGAAAAACCCATTACAAGGTTCTTCATAAGTTTTGCTTCAAATAATTATATAAAAAAAAACCAACGTCATAGGTTATGAGCGTATGAAATTTAAATTTTTACAAAATAACATAAAATAACGAAATATCATAAAACGTTTTAAAATATTTGTTGTTTTTTAAAATGTATTGTAGAAACTTGAAAGTCTCATCAGTAAATGATAAAAATAAATTACTTGTATCAAGAAAAAAAAATATAATACCATTTAAATTTAGGAGGTTATAATATAATATGTCTTAAACAGAAAAATCATCTCCATTCAGAATATTTTTTCGTATACAAGAATACCTGTAAATGCATTCAAATTTAACACATCTATTATAGTGACCTACTTTCTACCACATTATATATCAGAGTGATACACTCATGCCCACCCTTTTTAATATTGCTACTATTCAAATATGTATTGTACTATGAGTATGTATATGAGTATATCGTATGTTGTATCACATATAAGTATTTAATTAATATTATATTATACATTAATATTATTGTTATTCACTTTTGTGTCAATAATAACTCACCTCGAAACTGTTTAAATAATTTTAAGGTATGAAATTTGTATTAGATAATAGCCTTTAACTAGCTATTTATATTTTTAAAATTACATTGTATAATATAGTAAAATAAAATTGATAATACACGTAAAAGAATGATGTTCTGTGAATTATGTTTTTGAAATTAACAAAACAATAATCATTGCAATCATCATGAAATTAATTTATTTCGTCATCATTTACACTTAAAAAATAAAGCTTATTTATTATAGTTGTGAAACTTCGTTTTTCTTTTAACTGCAAAAGTTGAAATTTTCGTGATTTTGTCCAAATTTCAACTTCGAATACATAAAAATATATTTTGCCTGTTTATTTTAAATATATTTTGATTCACCTATAGAAAAACTTATAATAATATATTGAATTACATTTTTTAAACATTTTGACTGTGGGAATCATTTTTATTGATATTTTTAGGGATAAATTGAAAAATTCTTATCTCTATAAGAGTTAAAATGTTTAGAAAACCATACTATGTATAACAATTGATAGTAAAATTATTTAATGAAAACTTCAAGTTACTTTTATATTTTAAATATTAAAAGTGAAGTATTTAGATTACCATTGGTAATTGGCATATTGTTCTTGACTGCAAGTACATACATAGAAAATATTTATGTTAAAGATTAGGTTTTCTTTCTGTGATATGATATAATCAATATGTTATATTTTTGGAATCGTTGTATGTACGTATATACAATTAATTAAGTGTGTAACGGTTAAACGGTGTAATTGTATACAATTTTAAATTATATTAATTAAGACTTCAAATAATTCTACTATATATATTTAAATAGCGGTATTGATATAATTATAAAACATGTGATGATGTTTTTATATTTATATAGATCAATTCTATTAAGTCACCTAATTTTTCAAGATAATAATTTTTTAATGTTATCCCATCTATCAATTTCCTAGGTATTTTTATATATGTACTCACTTTACATGTATAATTTAATTATACTACAAAAATTAGATATTTATCATATTATTATAGTTTATTTTTTTACAGCTTTGGCAACCCATTATCAAATGGCTATCACTGAATTAGAAACTAAAGATGGTATGAATTATTCTATACCAATATTAACTCTAAATACCAAAATATTACCTATGTGCTATATGTAGTATATATAGTGATAATACGACTTGTTGCAAAATAATAACTGGGTTCTGTTATAATTTGTGTTTATATTAATCAAGTAATAATTAAGTATATACAAATAATTTGAATCAGTGTTGACCTCGGATTAATGTAGTGATTGACTATACCGACGATCCTGGAATCGTTGCTTGAATGAAGTATTGAATACGAGGTTTGCGGTATAAACTTACCCTCATAGTATTTGTATATAAATGATTCTTAAGATATATCGTTGGTAAACATTCAACTAATGATTAATTACTAATCTAATCTAAATTATTTTTCTAGAGTATATATACAACTCATCAGGCCCGCTGAACAAATACTGTGCTGATAAAAATTCAATGTTATTATGTCGCGATTTTTATTCAAGCATTTTTTTAGCAGTTATTAATCAGACGATGAGATAATGATTATTTCGGGTGTCAATGAAATTTTCTTTAAAAGAAAAAGTTTTATTTAATGATATAGTGAAGATTTCTATTACTTTTTTTTTAAATATATGTTTTGTGTTATTAATTCAGTATATTAAGAACTTTAAATATTACATGTTTACATCAAGCAAAAATTAAGTGTTACATTCAAATACATTGCCTAATTAAGAATCATTTTTGTATATAAAATGCAATAAAAAATAAAATATATTTATGTATATTTAGATTTATGTTATATTTCTATTATCTTTAAATAAATGTAATAGAAAATCAGAAATAAGATATACTTATTTTTTTCAACAAAATCCAATTAAAAAAAAAATAATAAAAATTGGTTTTACATTGTTACTTATAAATAAAATAATAATACAAATACAAAATATAGTTGTATAGTCAGACACTGAGGAAGTATCTTATGATTGTGAGTGTGTTAATCTGTATATTTAAGTTTAGATATGTATATGATGGCTTTAAAACTAAGCAAGTAACTCAACCAGTCGCAGACTGTAAAATAACAAAATTGTTTTTGGAAAATTTAAATTATGTAAATTATTTATAAAATATTGAAATATTTTAGTTTATTGAAAAACTTGTACTTGTACAAAGTTACAACAAACAGTCAATCAAAATTGTACAGTATGATATGAAAATTAAATACGTTTCCTAAAATTCTACAGTTGTATAGTAAAAAAGTAAAAATAAATTTATGTTCTGTGATTAAATATTGGAATATTATATTTAACTACGTTAAAAATATCATACATCCAATTTAAGTGGCTGAGCGATAGTAGATTATGATTAAATATAAATTATAGATATAGCAGCCTGCAAATGTAATACACGTATCAGTTATACATTTTAATATTCACCTACAGTAAAATAATTAAAATATTAATAAAAATAATAAATTTACCAAGAGAAACTAAAATCTTTAGGAATGTAACTTTGAAAAGCATGGTTAATAATCGTTGTTTAGCATTTCCTTGGTATACATAACGGACACTATGTCAGATAATTATAAAATTACGTGGGCGCTCTAATTTCGTGGTACCTATAGAAATAAAAACTCGCTGTACAACTTACTCCATACGAAAATGTTATATGATTTAGAAAATATAAATAACAAATCGTCAACTGAGTTGCGTAAGCTCATCGATGCGATTAACGGTCATATTAAGGCTCTCATGTCTTTAGTCCAACATCCAAAGGAACGGGGATCATTTCTTTTACATCTTATTTCTATAAAACTGGAGGCGAGCACATTAAGACAGTGGGGAATAGAACCGTCGAAGTTGGAAGTAGCATTGGTGAATAAATTACTAGAATATTTATAAAATAGCTTCAAATTTAAAAAATCTAATGATCAATCGTCCTCATTTATCGTTACGGGAACTTTAAAATGCTACGACTGTGATGGCGCTCATACTATTTATAAATGTTCAGAACTATTAGCATTTTCAATATCCGATCGCATAGAACCAATAAGCGAACTAAAGCTTTGTAAAATCTGTCTTCGAAATCACATCGGTGAAAAATGTACTTCACGGGTCACGGCGATGTGCCAAATGCATGAAAGCGCATAAAAGTTTGTTACATCTACCCAAGTCTAAATCGAGCATGGCAGACGGTTTCGAAAATGCAACGGCGTCCCTAATTTCGTAACCCAACTTCTTAATCTATATATATAAAAATGGAGCCAAAATTGTATAACAATTCATCAATTGAGAACAGCTGGGCCGATTTAACTCAAATTTTTTTTAAATTGTTCGTCATTTCTAGGAGAAGGTTTTTACGAAAATTTTTTTAGAAAACCCCTTTTTAACCCTTTTTATATATTGATATATTTTTTTATATTCGTTGTTTGTTTTTGCGCCAGAAAACAAAACGAAAAATATTGTTTATCATAATGCACTCAACTGATTTCTGTTTCAATTCAAATAAATCAATAAATAAATTCTTGAACTATATGTTTTATTATCACTCTAAAGTTTATCAGAAGGCGTTAAGTTAAGCCGGGTCCACTTAATATTTAAAAAAACTTTATGGCAAAACAACGTTGAAGAGGTTTGAGAAGGTTTTTACGAAAAAAAATTTTGGAAAAACTCTAAACACCCGAACCACAAATATTTTTTAATATTTAACGTGTAAATTGTATACCTAAATTATAGGCGGCGTTTCCACCTACCTGCAACCTGACCTTTTTATCCGTTTTTATCGGCGTGTAGATATCATTGTTCCGAGAAATACCCATTATAACCTATTGTACTTATGTGTCGCGTATTCATTATCTCGACTCGACCATATTATACATCGAATATTATGTTTCTCTATATAAAGTAAAATTTAAATTTTGTAATTTTCATATCGTTATTATTTATAGCCGTAAATACCTTCTCCTTACATAGTTTATTGCCGTTATTTCCGGAAGTAGTTTTTTAACCCTTTTTTAAAAATTTTTTTGAAAACGATGGAGAAAACGATTTTAACGTGGGTTTACTACATGGACTTAACAACCTTATTACGCTCCCATAATTTCAACAGTATAGTGGTGGCCGAATGGATTAAGGTGGTATTTAAAGAGTGGTGAACTCGGCCAAGGTATCAACACTTTTTTACAGTTTTTTTTTTTAAGAGTATTTTCTTTTTGGCAAAACAACGTTTGCCGGGTCAGCTAGTTACTCCATAAAAAAGCCTCCAAAGTAGTTAAAATTCATAACACTACTTTATTATTCCATAAAGTAGCATTAAAATTCCAAAAACTTCTTTAAAAATCCTTAAAATTCCTGAATAATCCAATAAAACATCCGTAAAAAGCATTAAAAATCGTTAAAACTCTTAAAAAGGGCACAGTCTAATGGTTAACCATTTTAACCATTTGACTGAATTTTTTTTCTAGGCACATATTAGTATACCATAATGGAACCTCCAGTTTTCTCAATTCCAATCAAAATTGTTGTTTCTAATTCCAAGATTGAAAATTAAAAAAGTGGGCAAGTTGTTATCGTTCTGCTGTATAGTAAAGATGGAGAATAGGTCACTGGTCACTATAATGGATGTGTTAAATTTGAATGCAATGATCGGGTATCATTGTTTACGAAAAACGATTCTGAACGAAGATAATATTATGTCAGTCAATGATAATTAGTTGGATATATTATATTATTATCAATATTTAAATTGTAATATATCGTTATTTTATGCGATTTCGTAAAAAATTAAATTTTTCATACGCTCATAAAATGTTTTCTACATTGACGCTGGAATTTTTTTTAAAAATTTTTTTTATCGGCATTTTAAGAAAAAAAAATTAGAAAAGTCTAAAATTTAATCGTAAATAGATAGCCGTTATATAAACATTTGATGAAAATTTCAAGTATTTACAACGATTCGTTTTTGAGTTATAGCAAAATCAAAAATTCGATTTTGTCGAAAAGTGGTTATGCGTAAAAATTACCGTTTTACCTTTATTTTTTCAGGGTTTTTCCCGACGATTTTGAAAACTACTGGAAAGTTTTTACGTTTGACACTCCAAAGTACCAACAAGATAAATTTTTCTATTCAAAGAGGGGCTGAAGTCCGAAAATCAAAGCATTATTATTACTCCAAAACGTCATGACAGACACAAAAAAAAAAAAACACACATCATTGTAAAATCAATACATTCATCACTCCGTTCAGAATCTAAATTTCAATTCCAAATCTAAAAATAGGGAAAATAAGTATCACTCTACATAATGGTTGTCCAGTTTATCATTAGACGCATTCAATTTTACTGTATTTGTATTTAATTGTCCTATAAATCTAAATAATCATTTATAATATTTAATATTATGTTTTTGATATTAATATTACTTATTAGGTAGTAATTTTATTTCAACTATTAATATGTAGTACGTAGGTAAGTTGGTTAAATAAACTTTTACCAAAATGTTACATTTTAATATAATATAAATGAAAAATTTGAGTTTATAAAAAAAAAAATTTATATTGATATATGACGTTATTATTGAGTGTATAATTAAATTTGCATCATCATGAAGTCAACATTTTAACCTATTTTGCAATATTGTTTCACTAAATATACTAAATATGAAAATACAACCGTTTACATATATGTTAAACGAACATAATATACAGCAGAATTCACACATAGAAAATTACAATTTTTAATATTTTTTATTTAGATATTAAAAAATATGCATATTTTTTCTTATAACATTAATATGACGTTGTTGAAAGTATAAATAAATTTGCGTTAATACACAGTCAACGTGTTAGACTATAGTTTGCAATATTACTATGCTAAATATAACCATGTAATTGATTAATGATTACACATGTATTAAAAAACATAATAATATACAGTAGTATATTAGGTACAGTATGACGTGTGGCTATCCGATTGACTTACGGGTTTCTCACTGAGAGCTCAAAACTATACACAGAAAATCCGTACAATTTATAGTATAAATATGAATAATATGAAATTTTTAAAATTTTTTGTGTTCTTAAGATCATAAGAAATCACTAGTAATGCAATATATTATTATATCGTATGTTATTTTACGTATATTTCTTGTATTATCATACAAAGTTTATCATAATTATTATAATTATATACGCATAATTTTAGTTATCACATTTTATTTTCTCATGTTTGGACAAAATTAGTGTTTCAACTATGAATAACGATATTAGGTATATTTCTGTAATTCAAAACCAATATTTATGATGACACATACCTTGTACATTCAGTATTATATTTCATAGGTAAATTACGATATTTTTAAATGAGTGTTTTCAAAATCGAATTAATAATATATTGATTTTTTTTTTTAATTCAAGGATTTAAAATTAAAAAACCATGTACGCCATTAATTTACGCCAAAATTCAAATGTACACACCAAAAATCCGTACAATTCATAATAATAATATGAATAAGAGGTTTTTTTTTTTAAATGCATGAATTAAAAAAAAATCAATATATTATTAATTCGTTTTTGAAAACACTCATTTAAAAATATCGTAATTTACCTAAGAAATATAATACTGAATGTACAAGTTATGTGTCATCATAAATATTGGTTTTGAATTACAGAAATATACCGAATATCGTTATTCATAGTTGTAACACTAATTTATTCAGTTAGTCCAATTTTCTGAATTCTAATCAATAATGATTTTTTTTTAATTCAAGGATTTTAAATTAAAAAATCATGTACGCTAATTGACTTAAGTCTTATATAAATAATGAAATAATGTATATTTTTTTAATACATTAAAATATGACGTTATTAGGAGTATAAATAAATATGCGTCATTACACAGTCAACGTTTTAACCTAATTTGCAGTATTTTTTTGCTAAATATAACCATGTACTTATTTGTTTGCACATATGTTAAAAGATATAGCCTAAGTTTATAAATTATACAATAGAAATTCGACAACGAAATTTCCAATAATTACCTCCCCTTAACCCAACGACACTTAACCAACCGCTTATCTGAAATGATTCAAAAGAGACGGTCCATACACCGGAATTCGGCATGTCCGTAAAACCATGCACGAATACACCTAAATCAGCTTATTCTCTCAAATTTATCAAAATACAGATTTCTTAGTACATCTTATGTATGAAATTTCTCCAAGTTCAATATAATAATTAATGTAATGTATATCAGTAATAGAATGAAAAGTTTTCTTAAAGGCTATCCTTAGTGATGAGTTTATTGTATAACAAACCTTATTATTTATCGAAAGTACCACTTAACCACCCCATACACACATTTCGCATAGTGACTGTGAAGTATAGCACAGAAAACCATTTTCATATTGTTAGGTGATAAAATATTATATTTAATGTTTTAAATATACTAACTATAGTCTTCAAATTTTTAATCGCCGAGTTAATGTGAAAATTCTATTTTAAAAACGTATCGATCATGATACCAAGATACTTCATGAAAGTACCTCTTATACTAATATACATAATTAAATTACAAGTGTCCATCAGATGTATATATCTTGACATGTGGCATCGTTTATTTTAATGGGTTAATTAATATCATGACTTATATTTATAATATATGTTATGTTATATAAATTAAATATCATTAACCTATTATTAAAACATATTCGTTATGTATGTTTGAACATTGAACAACGTTTCAGTTTAAACCACATTTATGCCGATAGGGGAAAAATGTTTTAGGGCGAGGGATGCTTTAGACCAGTGCATTGCTGAAGGCGAGATTTCCGAGCCGTGAGTTGGTCGAAGGAAGTGTTTGGAGAAAAGTTTTCATCGTCAGAGCACGCAAAACGTTAACGTGACCCGAGTGCGTGGGAGGTGGGAAACTAATCAAGACACTGATTCGTCGTGTCGCGGTCATTTTATGTTTAATATATAATTATTATATTTTTGAATCAATATTTAATTAGTTCACCTAATTATGGTTGATAAATCCCATTATTTTTTAATTGTGATCTAACAAGAACTGTTTGCTTCGAAACTACAATATTAAGGCCAATAGGTTATTATTGTACTATATTACTTATTTAATGGTTCAATATTAATAACTTTTGCAATAAAAATATTAGATTAAACACATGTATAATTATTATTGATCCACTCGTTGATTCGAAGTGCTTCAAGACAGAAGGTACTACACCACCATTCAGCATGGCCCTGAAACCATACAAGAAAAAGCTTAAATCGACTGAAACTCTCATTTTTATAAAAATACAGATTCTTTAGTACGTTTTTTCATAAGATTTCTCTATCGGGGTCATAAGACTGTCTAATTATCTTATAATCTTCAAACAATAAATAAAATATTTAATGCTACTTTTTTTACGATATTGCTATTAATTAAATAATTTAATTTACAATAAGTATTAATACGCATCAGGTTGAATAGGTAAACCCTTACCAAAAACATTGCATTTGAAAATATTATTATACACTGTTAGATTTTTAAAAATAATATTCTATGTGGATAAAAAAAAGATATACGTATTTATATTTTTATTCTATTGAAACATGGCGTTAATGAGAAAATAAAAAATTGGTGTCAGTAAACAGTCAACGTGTTAACCTAGTTAGCTATATATAGAAATTCGACAACGAAATTTCCAATAATTACCTCCCCTTAACCCAACGACACTTAACCAACCGCTTATCTGAAATGATTCAAAAGAGACGGTCAATACACCGGAATTCGGCATGTCCGTAAAACCATGCACGAATACACCTAAATCAGCTTATTCTCTCAAATTTATCAAAATACACACATTTCGCATAGTGACTGTGAAGTATAGCACAGAAAACCATTTTCATATTGTTATGTGATGTAATTGATTAGTGATTACATATGTATTAAAAAACATAATATTATACAGTAGTATAGGTACGGTATGACGTGTGGCTATCCGATTGACTTACGGGTTTCTCACTGAGAGCTCAACACTATACACAGAAAATCCGTACAATTTATAGTATAAATATGAATAATATGAAATTTTTAAGATTTTTTGTATTCTTAAGATGATAAGAAATCACTTTTCCAGCACTAGTTTTGTTTTTAGGGGGTAATGCAATATATTATTATATCGTATGTTATTTTACGTATATTTCTTGTATTGTCATACAAAATTCATCATAATTATTATTATATAAGCATAATTTTAGTTATCACATTTTATTTTCTCATGTTTGAACAATATTAGTGTTTCAACTATGAATAACGATATTCGGTATAATTCTGTAATTCAAAACCATTATATTTTATGATGATACATAACTTTTACATACAGTATTGTATTTTTTAGGTAGGTTACAACGATATTTTTAAATGAATGTTTTCAAAAACGAATTAATTTATTCTAGTCCAAATTTTTGAATTCTAATCAATATTGATTTTATTTAATTTAAGGATTTAAAATTAAAAAACCATGTACCTACGCCAATGACTTAAGTGATTCTTCTTGAAAATTCAAATGTATACACCAAAAATCCGTACAAATCATAGTATTAATATGAATAAGAGGTTATTTATTTTATTTTTTTTTGTATTCTTAAGTTGATAAGAACTCGCTCTCCAGCACAAGTTTTGCTATTAGGGGGTGATGTAATATATTACATCGTATGATAATTTACGTATACTTTTTCTATTCTTGTAAGATATGTTGGTACTTCTTTTGAATAAGATTTCTCCAATAATAATTTCTTATTTAGATAATAAAACAATGTATATTTTTTTAATACATTAAAATATGACGTTATTAAGAGTATAAATAAATATGCGTCATTACACAGTCAACGTTTTAACCTAATTTGCAGTATTTTTTTGCTAAATATAACCATGTACTTATTTGTTTGCACATATGTTAAAAGATATAGCCAAAGTTTATAAATTATACAATAGAAATTCGACAACGAAATTTCCAATAATTACCTCCCCTTAACCCAACGACACTTAACCAACCGCTTATCTGAAATGATTCAAAAGAGACGGTCAATACACCGGAATTCGGCATGTCCGTAAAACCATGCACGAATACACCTAAATCAGCTTATTCTCTCAAATTTATCAAAATCCACACATTTCGCATAGTGACTGTGAAGTATAGCACAGAAAACCATTTTCATATTGTTATGTGATGTAATTGATTAGTGATTACATATGTATTAAAAAACATAATATTATACAGTAGTATAGGTACGGTATGACGTGTGGCTATCCGATTGACTTACGGCTTTCTCACTGAGAGCTCAACACTATACACAGAAAATCCGTACAATTTATAGTATAAATATGAATAATATGAAATTTTTAAGATTTTTTGTATTCTTAAGATGATAAGAAATCACTTTTCCAGCACTAGTTTTGTTTTTAGGGGGTAATGCAATATATTATTATATCGTATGTTATTTTACGTATATTTCTTGTATTGCCATACAAAATTCATCATAATTATTATTATATAAGCATAATTTTAGTTATCACATTTTATTTTCTCATGTTTGAACAATATTAGTGTTTCAACTATGAATAACGATATTCGGTATAATTCTGTAATTCAAAACCATTATATTTTATGATGATACATAACTTTTACATACAGTATTGTATTTTTTAGGTAGGTTACAACGATATTTTTAAATGAATGTTTTCAAAAACGAATTAATTTATTCTAGTCCAAATTTTTGAATTCTAATCAATATTGATTTTATTTAATTTAAGGATTTAAAATTAAAAAACCATGTACCTACGCCAATGACTTAAGTGATTCTTCTTGAAAATTCAAATGTATACACCAAAAATCCGTACAAATCATAGTATTAATATGAATAAGAGGTTATTTATTTTATTTTTTTTTGTATTCTTAAGTTGATAAGAACTCGCTCTCCAGCACAAGTTTTGCTATTAGGGGGTGATGTAATATATTACATCGTATGATAATTTACGTATACTTTTTCTATTCTTGTAAGATATGTTGGTACTTCTTTTGAATAAGATTTCTCCAATAATAATTTCTTATTTAGATAATAAAACAATGTATATTTTTTTAATACATTAAAATATGACGTTATTAGGAGTATAAATAAATATGCGTCATTACACAGTCAACGTTTTAACCTAATTTGCAGTATTTTTTTGCTAAATATAACCATGTACTTATTTGTTTGCACATATGTTAAAAGATATAGCCAAAGTTTATAAATTATACAATAGAAATTCGACAACGAAATTTCCAATAATTACCTCCCCTTAACCCAACGACACTTAACCAACCGCTTATCTGAAATGATTCAAAAGAGACGGTCCATACACCGGAATTCGGCATGTCCGTAAAACCATGCACGAATACACCTAAATCAGCTTATTCTCTCAAATTTATCAAAATACAGATTTCTTAGTACATCTTATGTATGAAATTTCTCCAAGTTCAATATAATAATTAATGTAATGTATATCAGTAATAGAATGAAAAGTTTTCTTAAAGGCTATCCTTAGTGATGAGTTTATTGTATAACAAACCTTATTATTTATCGAAAGTACCACTTAACCACCCCATACACACATTTCGCATAGTGACTGTGAAGTATAGCACAGAAAACCATTTTCATATTGTTAGGTGATAAAATATTATATTTAATGTTTTAAATATACTAACTATAGTCTTCAAATTTTTAATCGCCGAGTTAATGTGAAAATTCTATTTTAAAAACGTATCGATCATGATACCAAGATACTTCATGAAAGTACCTCTTATACTAATATACATAATTAAATTACAAGTGTCCATCAGATGTATATATCTTGACATGTGGCATCGTTTATTTTAATGGGTTAATTAATATCATGACTTATATTTATAATATATGTTATGTTATATAAATTAAATATCATTAACCTATTATTAAAACATATTCGTTATGTATGTTTGAACATTGAACAACGTTTCAGTTTAAACCACATTTATGCCGATAGGGGAAAAATGTTTTAGGGCGAGGGATGCTTTAGACCAGTGCATTGCTGAAGGCGAGATTTCCGAGCCGTGAGTTGGTCGAAGGAAGTGTTTGGAGAAAAGTTTTCATCGTCAGAGCACGCAAAACGTTAACGTGACCCGAGTGCGTGGGAGGTGGGAAACTAATCAAGACACTGATTCGTCGTGTCGCGGTCATTTTATGTTTAATATATAATTATTATATTTTTGAATCAATATTTAATTAGTTCACCTAATTATGGTTGATAAATCCCATTATTTTTTAATTGTGATCTAACAAGAACTGTTTGCTTCGAAACTACAATATTAAGGCCAATAGGTTATTATTGTACTATATTACTTTTTTAATGGTCAGCAAATATATTAACTTTTTCGAGGTCAGTGATAGTCTTAAAGTAGTCGGTTTGACGAAGAGGGGGAGAAGGTTGGTTTACGGAAGCCTCAAATAACACTCGAATGTCGCTGGTGGCAACATCACCTTTAAAAACCGGATGGTGGGGTATGAAATGGTCGTCAGGACTTAAAGCGATAGACATGTGCCCCAGTGATTCATACTCCATCCGAACGGCTGAGTGGTCTTAGCGGTGAGTTAAAGTGTTAACCCAGTATTTACGGTATTACGCTGAAAGCTACAAAATATACAACGGATAACGGTCAACGAAATTTTAAATAAATACAGGTGGTATTATTACACTAACCAAACTTATCCACCTATAGATCCGAAATGATTCAATACAGACAGTTCGCTAAACCAACATTCCGCATAGCTTCTCCAAACCGTAGACAGGTCAGTGGAGAAAAAGATCAAACATTTTTTCAAAATCTTCAAGGCACAATAATTGATGGTATTTCGAGCGACTAAACGGCTATGATTAGAGCACACCAGAATCGTAATAAGACAAAGTGATAGGTTGTATATAATAGAGCATAGTTGAAAGATGGAGAATGCGACGTACAACCGGGGCACCTTAGTTGCGTCCCGTTAAAAAGGTATACATGAATTGCGTCCTACTATATTGGTTAGGTAGTAGAATTTTTATTTCGTATTCAGGGGTTCTCCGAGGTATATTTTTAATAGTTATTTAATTAATAAGTTTTAAATACGTTTTATGTAAGTAGAAATTCAAATCTAAAAGTTTTAAGTGCAATTTTTCGGATTTTTTCAACTTTGTTGAATTTATTCATTTATATAACTATTTTAGGTAAAGTCGACACTCGACAGTCGTATAGATAAGTTATTACTATAAGATCTCCAGCCATAAAATCCAATTACTAGTATAGTATATAGTAATAATGGTATCTTATCTAAATAAAAATAATATCAAGTCGGTAGGTATTCAATACAATACAAAATAATTTGTGAAATGTGACTGTTTGACTGTATACGTAGTATTATATGTATGTATATATAGCATTTAGTTTCGCAATGTTTTGGATTTACCAAGCTGATATAAAATATTTGATTAGGTAGGTACAGTATCTAATATTAATAATATTGTTGTGTTTAGTATATCTTTTACTGCAGTTCAGTCTTCGTTCTTACTCAGTTTTTAGTTTTTCGTATACATACGTGAGCTGTGATAACTGTTTAGTTTTTATATATTATTTAGAATGGAAGTGCAAAATATTTTATAAGTGAAAAACAAAAGCATTTGAAAATAATTGATAATTATAAGTTCTGTTTCCATAAATGTTTGGCTAATAATATTCAACGTTGGAAATGTACGGTGAAAACGTGTAAAGTATATTTAAAAATTAACGAGAATGATCATGTTTTACTTAACGTGAGCGACACTGCCCACAACCATGATGCACTATCTGAAGCAATTATACATCGGCAAATTATAAGTAATTCTCTTAAACGAAAAGGTACACAAGAGTTGCATCGACATTTAAAAGAAAGTATTGATGACGGTGTTAAAAATACATTAACAATTACCGATATTCGCTATATAAAAAATAATTTATATCGATCTCGTAGTGAACAGCTACCAAAATTGCCAACGAATATTTTAACTGTGCACTCAGCATTAAATGCTAAACGAAAATGAACCTTTTTTGTTTTTAAATGATTCTATTAATGGTATAGTAATGTTTACATGTAAATCAAATTTAGAGTTTTTAAGTAAAATTAAAACAGTGTATATTGATGGCACGTTTGAATATTGTACAAAATTGTTTTGCCAATTATTTACAGTTCACGGCCTTTTTAAAAATTATTACGTTCTTTTAGTATATTTTTTGTTAAAAGATAAACAAACAATTACTTACTCTGAAGCATTTAAAGCTATTAATTTAGAATGCTCAAAAGTGTGTCCAGAATTTAAAATTGATATAATTTATGTTGACTTTGAAGTTTCTATTCATAAGGAAATTCAGAAAATTTGGCCAGAAACACTTATATAAAAGGATGCAGGTTTCACCTAGGACAATCTTGGTGGCGAAAGATGCAAGACCTGGGCTTAGCTAAAGAATATGGGTTGAATGGAGAAGTTGACAACTATCTATCATATATTTTTTGAGTCCAGTGGAAGTTGGTGATTTTTTTTCATTTGAATTATCAGAAATACAACCAGTTGATTCTAAAGTTGTAGATTTCGCTGACTATTTAGTCAATAATTATATTTCAGAAGAATCACTTTTCCCTCCATCAATATGGGCAGAAAAGATTTCAAGTTTACAGCGAACGACAAACGCGTGCGAATGTTTTCATAAAAAATTTAATTTAATAGTTTTTTTAATAGTTCCCATCCAAATATTTATACATTTTTAGATGTTTTAAAGATAATGTAAACCGATAGTGTGATGTTAATAAGAAGCTCGCTAATTTCTGTACGTCAATATAGGAAACCGCGACAAAACAATATTTTATTTGTTGAAAATCAGATCAAAACATTAAATGAAAATAAAATAACAAGGTTAGATTTTGTAAAAAGCTTATCTAATAAATATAAACCTAATTTTTGACTGACATTTTTATTGAGAACATTATTATTATTGTTATTTATTTATTAACTTATTTATTATATTATGGACTATATTAATTTGTATTGGATTTAAGTGATTTAAGTGGATTTAACGTTTATTTACTTTTTTATTATATTTGATAAACAATGTTTTGATTGACTTATATTATATTTATTTTTGTTAGTTATTTAAGAACCCCTGATTTAAATATACGAATTGCGTCCTGTATTTTTTGGGACGCAATTCGTGTATACCTTTTTACGGGACGCAACTTGGGTGATCCCCGTACAACCAGACGGCATTTTCAGAAGTCGGACAATTCTAAGGTTAGGGAAGGTTCTTTGCAGATGATTTAGACAGCCGATATCTCTGAATATATACAACGGATTGAACCTAATTCATGGTGTAAATTTTCTTCGTATGGTCGGATTCGACGTGTATTAAATGTGGAATTAATTCTCAAAATGCATAACTCATTTAACCTAACGTGAAAATCTTATGTCTAGTCGTCAATACCTACATATAAAACACACCAAATATATAGGCACAAATAGGGGGGGGCGCTTAGGGGGTATTAGCACCCCCAATTTTAAAAGTAGCACCCTCAAATACTTTTTTTATAATATTACAATCAGTTGCTATTCCGGAAAATGTAGAGCTTAAGCACCCTCAGTGTTTATATTGAAATTGCGCCTATGGTCATCAGTGGTGGATTTAGCGTCAGGCAAAGTAGGCAGTTACCTAGGGCGGCAAATTTTTAGCTGCGGAAATTTTAGGCCAATATTTTATTGAGAATACTAGGTTTTTTTTTTATTTTCTATTGTAAGGTGATTACTCTGAAGGATGACAAATAAAAATGTTTATTATTTAAATGTAACATATTATTATTGTTAATATAATTAACATTTCTTCTTTATTTTATAATACATAACAATAAACTATAAATGTCCAAGTAAATTATCGAACGACTGCCAAAAAGCATATCTATTATCTAAATACTAACTACTCGTATAAATAACATATTTCGTTATTTTGTTTTTTTTACTAATTCGTTTGATTGAAAATTATTCAGACGGTGATACAATTTTTTCTCAATTATTTTTCTATTCTCCCAAATACTCTATCAAGAGGCATATAACTAGGTATGCCCCCTCACAGGAAAAATGTAATATAAAAATATTTTTTTTAATTGTTTCTTTGATTAGTAGAAGTATTTCTGTAGATACTTGGAAATAGTACGTTAAGAGAAAAAAATAAAATGATAGTTTGTATAGTAAACAACGTGGGTAATACTACATAATGAAATAAAAGTGGAATTAGCAAGTTCTGTAATAATAATGGTAATAGTACATTTTGAAAAACAACAAAAGTGGTTCTTATATGAATTGCAAAGGATTTAGCACATTTTGCAATATAATATTGAAAGTAACACATTTTGAAATAAACCCACTATGGAAGTAACACGTTTTTATCAAAAAACCCTTTTTATAAATGAGCGTATCAAATAAAATATTGATGTTAGGAACGAAATGATAGCACCATTAGATTTCCTGTCATATTTGTAATAATAAAAGACTATAACATCGATTTTGTTAAAATTGGCATGAACACGTTTTGTAGTACCATCCTATTATTATAAATATATTAAATTTTACACCCAAAAAAAAAATAAAAATTAACTAGCATTACGAAATAGTATTATTTAAAAACTATATTAAGATAACCTTATTATAATAATTATACAAACAAAAGATTGTTGAAAGTTTTGTAACGAAATAAAAGTGATAAATTCGTCCAAACTAGGTTAATACAACATTTACGCAATATAATATCAACAATTAGTAATGAATAAAGAATAGTTGTCGTCATAGCATATTAGTTGTTAAATATTTGTAAATTGTTTATTTATTTTGTGTTGCATGTTGGGTTATAAAGGAATCGATTATTATAAAAACACTTGATAATAGTTTTAATTATCAATTCAATTTTTAAGGTTTTCACACCATTTCTATTCTTTGTGCGAATCAAATAATTAAAATGAATTTTTCTAAGCATTTTATTATAACTATTACCTTTGCGGTTCTTGCAAATTTGGTTATTCTAACAACTGCAGCTTTCTTAGGTGAAACATATAAAAATGACTTTAAAAGTATGTTCATATTTAATAATTTATACATATATGATAATTTATTTTCATAATAATTATTATTATTACTGTAATATTTGTACATAACTTATACCATGTCCTGCAATTTTGGTTATTTCAGGTCTTAGATCTACACAAGTTAATTATGCTGGTATGATCAAATTTATTTATGTATAATAAGTTTTTTTTTTTAAATTTGTTTTTTATTGATATTCAAATGATGTATTATACAATGGAGTGTAGAATCGTTTATAAATTATTTACAAACAGAGAATAATTATTATTGAAGTTTTAATATTGAAAAGATACAAAAATAACTTATACCGATTATTAATTTAAAATTTGTACATAGTATTAAGAAATAGGAAATTATATTTAAAATTTTAGAAGTAATATAAAATCTTCAATTTGTATATACTCAGTTAATATAGCTGCTGTTTATAATAATTAAGCCATTTCAAATTGTATAACATAATATAACATTTACACATCGAAATTTTACTTGGCTTTAGTCAAGCAATATACACTTAATGCTACCTATAAACTATTATTTTAATATTGTTTTTCCTACATAGATTTAGAATAAAATTAATTTAATTTATTAAAATTTGAAAAGTGTATACAAAATAATCAGAGAGATAGTTGAATTATTTATAATCTTATGTGGAAAAATGTATATCATAATATTATTATTAATACTACATAATATTTTTTTTTCAGGCGGTATAAAATGTAATATATTTTAATTTATTATTAGTAAACTTAAAATAGTCTTGTACTATGTATTTAAATGTATTTTATTGTGTATTCTAAAATTATGGTCGAGACTTCTGATCGATATGTTAAATGAAACGTTCAAAAAATCATAGTTCTCGGATTAACCCTGCTGTTCATTTACGTTATTTTCAATTTTGAATGGACTTGTCGCATTCATAAATTTTTATAGTTATTAGAAAAACATATTGAAATGTATGTGTGTGTAACTTATTTATCACTGTCCTAATTACTTTGTATCACATAAACTGTTTGGACCAAAAAAAAATAAAATATTTTTTATAAAATAATTTAAAGTCTGTATCTATCAGTTACAATGTTACATTCATAAAGTATAATATAATAATGTAGGCTATATAAGATCTTCACCAGAGAGATGAATGTGTGAATTTTACAAAGATGTATGTATTTTTCTATTTGAGTGCGCGTGTTTCTTTTAACAATAAATAGTGAAACATTTGATCAGATCTTCAACTTTAAGGGGTAGTTTCTGATAGCAAATTGAATCTAGTTGAGTTAGTTTATTTAAGATTCAAAAATAAGCTTGGTACTTTGTAATTATCGTTAAAATATTATTAGTTATTACTTTATTAGCATATAATACTTTTGAAGCGGTAAAATAATTAATTTTTCATGCTACCTACTGAATCTTGGATTTATATAATTATTGAAGAAAAATTATTTAAAAATTTAACAGATATACTAATAAATATTGGTGGATTTACAAGTAAGTAATTATTATAGATGGGAAATAGTAATTTATTGTATTTATATTATTTTTAGAAGGATATAAGACATTTATTAAAGACTATTTTATAGAATAATAATATTATATGTTTATATAAATTATTTTATATCCAAAAAATGACACGATTCCGAAAATTAGTAAAACGTTGCCAAGTTGTGCGTCGCAATTTACTGAGTCGACGATTGTTAATTTGATGATGAGCTTATCGTTTGGATGTCTAGTGAGCATCAATAACCTACTTCATGGTTTAACATATATACGTAAATAACTAATGTATATCTTAAATTGATGACACAATATAAATAATAATAATGAAAAATATAAATGATGATAAGTGATAGTTGACGTTGTATTTCTATATAACCTACAATATTATGATTATAGAAATAAGTTAAAAATGAATTCGTTAAATATTATATGTGCTTAGTGTACACATTTATAAAAGTCCATCATATTAACACAATTACATATTAAGCACGTATGAAAGATAAAAGTTAAAAATCTAAAAAATCAAAAAGCTAGATGTAAATGAGTATAAACTTTTAAATTTATATTTTGTCCCCTCTGTAATGACAACTATATATAATTATATTTAAATACTATAATTATTTATTAAAATAATTTGACAGTTTTCCTAAATTTAAAAAATACACCTTACTATAACAACGGTTAACTTTACTGCAGAAATTACTTGTAACATTTAACACTTTCAAAACTCCCATATTATCGAAGTATTATTTATAAATTTGGCAACATACATCCGCAGTCGTGTCATTTTCGTTGGTCCATTGTTAAACTATTCTCTTCCGCAATCATGTATCACCGTATGTATGAAACTACTAATTCCGAGCATTTCAATCAACCCCTTTCCGTGTGGCATATGAAACGCATCAAAACGATTTAACAATCCATCTAAGCCCTGATCGGACAGTCTGCTTAAGTATCATCAACACATGATGGAAAAATACACATATATTTTAGTTTAGTTTTTTAATTAATGACCTATTATTCATGTCAACGTGATCAAAGGTGAGGTTCTATTGTTATTTTGTATGTATTTTGTTTATCATGTTTGTATTAAATGTAAATATTAAATAATAGGCTTCTCTTTTATATTTATATTTTCCAAATATAACACGCCGTTAAAAAAATCCTTTAACTAAAATTTGTTTTTAGTTATAAGATCAAATTGTATACAAAACTTACGTACCTCTGTCGATACTGAACAGTGCATATCATATGTACTAAATGTATAGGTTGTTAGTCTAAAATTATATTTGGGAAAAGTTAAAATATGAAATTTAAATTGACTAATCCTTTTTATTACATTAAAATAATACATTTACAGATGTATTGGAACACGATAAAAACCTACAATCTATTGGTAATTATTTGAAAATACCTAAATGCATTTTTAAATACCAACTATGGTGGATTTATAGTTGTATACATTGGTTTAGTCAATGTAAAATACCAAAACTAGTTAAAATGTTTTATACGTTTTAAACTTTCAGATCGTTGTGTTGTCACTGTTTATATATTTTATTATTCGACGGTGACACAGGGCTTTTCACCACTTTACTGGTCTCACCGACCGTAGCAGTTACCATTTTTATACAACGCGAATAATACCTTTTTTATATCATACATATTTTTACTTATTATTTTATAATATTATATTCGTTTGTATTATTGTCATAATACGCGTCTATCTCTACGTGTAAATAAAATTGCGTCATTGTGCCCCGACAACATCAAGTATGCGTAACGTAAATCGACGACAACACAACGAGCAAGTTATTCGGAGACTGACCTACGATTGTATTTTTGATCCCGCTCACTTCCGACATATACCCGACATTTATGTAATTGTTTGAAATGTCCGAAATAAATATTCGAATAAATATTTACGAATATTAAACAAATAGTTTTTAAGAAAGAAACACATTTCCTTAGTTGGATCATAACATTACATTAACCGTTTCTGATATATAATTATTATTTCAATATATATTATTAAGCTTATATTTTCATAAGTATAAAAAAAATGTTTCTTTATTTTATTAATGTAAATAATCATTATTTATCTATAGATATTATAGTTAAGACAGGTATATATTATCTACATATATATATATATATTTAATTAAGTTTTAATTATTAAACAAGTTTAATAGGATTTTTGTAATGCTGTAACGGTTTACAGATTGTATGTATAGAAATTTATCGATATTATATGTCGATTAATATCGATATATATGATTTATCAAATATGTGATTAATTTCCAAATTAAAAGATATCAACAATGTTTAGTCACAATCTGTTTTTTTTATTAGAATTGAAGCTTAAAACTGTAACAAAAATTTTTAAATTCTGGGATAATACAAATTATTTTTAGTTATAATTAAATGGAATATTCGGTTTATACAAGTTACACAATATGAAATAAGAAATCTATCGGATAGCCTATATTTTTGTTTTTGATCAACTTTTTATAATTATATACTTTTATAACGTTATAATGTTAAGTTATATTCATTATTATTAATAATATCTAACCGTATGACTCTATTTTATAGAAGCAATATGGAGTAAGTATTTGTTTTTTCAGATACATTTTTTATCGACAGTCTAATTGGTTTAAATTTATTGAATTTCATATTATTTATAAGAGTTTTATAAACTTACTATGTTTGTAAGTCATGGTTTATGACTTTAGTGATCGTGTAATATAGATCTTCACTGAAAATTGAAATCCCGCATGTAAACGCAAATTATTATTTCTACTTTTGAGTAGGTATACATGATTTAAAGCTAAAGGAGATAGTTCTAGTTAATAAAGCAATAATTATTATACGATTATAATTTTGAATGTTGGTACATCGATTTAGTTTTAAAAACAAAATAAAATTATTCATAAAAAATTACTGGTTTATTAGAATTGTTTTATTAATAATCAATTATATATTTGTTTTTATAGATGATGACGTTGATGAATGTAAATATTAAAGAGTTTTATAAGTTTGATTTATTGAAGTTAATTATAAATTGAGGGTATCAAGTGTTGATGTTGTAATGTCGCTCTTGCACTTTGTAACAAAAATTTAAATAGAAATTTCAAATAAAGTTATTGTCATTTGATTTCATTACGTAGCGACATTTAAACATCTTGAGAAATTCGGAACTATGTGATCTGGATTAACATAGCTATACAATAGTTTTATATTCCGTCTCAAATATTTACATATTGTATTATTGTTAAGTATGTTAATCACTTATCGGCTATCTTTATATCTTTAATTGTATTTGGTGTATTACAATTTATAGTTACTATAAGACTATGTTCTAGAGTCTAGACAGTACAACGTGGCAATACAATATATTATACAAGTCACTTAGTAGTGACGTGTTCCCATAAGAGTAATAGAGTGTGACAAACCGTCAATAATGTTCATTCAACATCCCAATTGTTTATGTCACCCGTTTATTGCGTCTCGTGTATGTATGTTATTCAATGGCGTATTTAGGAGGGGAGGGGGGCGATATCGGTGTTAGAACACCCTCCAATTGGTCATATTTTGTTATGTTTGACCAAACTCTAAACTTACTCACAGTATAATTTTCTCTACTAGAGTGCAAGAAATAATCATTCACAATAAATCGTAGTTCTATTATTTTTCCTACGATTCACAGGCTGTTGGTTATATCGGAAACGATCCTTGTAACTACATCTGAGTGTGTACGCTCCTTTTTAACACTTAGTAGACTTAAAATTTATTTTAGAAATACCGTTGGAGAATCAGGGTGAATGGCTAAGCAATGATGAATATCTATAGAGATATATTTAGGGCAGAGGTTATTGATGAACTTGCCCTCACCTTCCCTAAGTCTTTTAAATTTTTAAACACCCCCGTAAAATAAATCCTTTTTACGCCACTGATGTAATTGATAAAATAATTTATTTTTAATATCCTAGATATGTAAACTATTTTTATTTGTCTCTAAATATTATAGAATTAGTTTATATGATATAATGATAAAATATATTTTTATTATGCTATTATGTGATTAACAATATATTTTAACTTTTTTTTAAATAGGTTTAATAGGTATGTAGGTTAAATTTTAATAATATTTTTTTATAAGGTTTATTTAAATTAATTATATTAAATTAATTACTCATATCTAAATTAAGTTTTCATTTTATATAGGTTTAGTATTTGGTATGTAATTTGTTTGTTTTTAATTAAATTGTGCATTATACAATTTTATTTTATATTTTTATTTAAAATGGTTCGTTTCTTGTCATATATTTTATAAATTTTCATCGTGTTACAAAAACAGGAAACTACTTAAATGATAAAAAATTAAATATGCTGATCTTGTGACATTGTTATTTTGTTTAAGTTTTATTTTTTAGGTAATATTAATTTAGCAATTTCAAATTACTTAAATCATTTTTATATACATTTTTTTTCAGATTTTTTTGGTATGTATATTTTTTTTTTGTTTTACTATACAGAATTTAGGTCTTCTCATTGAACACTATTATAAATTAAATTTTGTATAATATTATAATTTAATTAATATTACGATATTATATATACTTTATTTTTGTAGATGTTATCGGTAAATATTTATTTATATTTTTCTTTTTTCTGATATACATCGTTCCGTGATTTTACTGATTTTTACAATTAAGATATATTAATAAGAAGTATAACATAGAAAAGCTTTTTAATTGGAATAGAATAAGAGATGTCGACTTACAATGTAATGCGGAAAATTATAAATTAATTAATTATAATAGTAATATAGCTAAAAACGATGATTTTATGAAAAATAAATGAGAATCTGAAAATATGTCTCTGTATTCTAATTCTAGAATCTTGACTATTCTGTTCATTATGAAAACAAAAGTTTTAATCAGTGGCTCAGCAGGTTTATTTTATGTAAAAATAACAATCTATGTCGCTGGGGAGGGCCACATAACCTTTATAGTATATATTGGATATAATTTGTACACATTGAAAATTAATTAAAAATATACTGTCCGCAGATAAAGAACGTACGTATTATTTATTTATTTGGTTTATAATTAAATCATTACGTGTGATGGACCTATAATTTTACATTTTAATTGAAGAATTTTAAGGAATGTGTTTATATTTTTAGTGTTTCGGGACAGAAAAATGCTTCTAACTGAAACATTGTGGGTTTTCTTTTTATTGTATAAAATTGCTGAAGTTCAGTTCATTTAAGTTAGCTAGCATAATTTGGGGTGAAAATTAACGATACAACGGCGAATAAATGGGGATATTGTTACTTCAAATAAGTTCTATCTATATTATGTTAAAATGAATTAAAGGTCACCAAATAGTAATATCTTATATTTATTGAGTAAATAATATAATACTATTTTTCTGGTGCAATATTATTAATTTATTAAATTTTAATGAATAAACCCCAAGACATCTATTTATTCCAGGTGTTACAGACCAAATACAAAAAAAGTTATTGATAATTACTTGTTGTAGCACTACAAGAACTATTGTAGTTACCGTAACGGTAGACTGGCATAAACAGTGTAAATTCTGAGAATTATAAATGCTAATAATGCTATAAGTACTTATATGGCACGTCACACGACCATAAATAACGATTTGATAATCGTATCGTACACCTTTGAACATATCGATAATTTTTAATATTTTGAAATAAATATAAATTATAAAACCGATATGCACAATTATTAAGGTTAGGCAGATTATTTAAAATACAATTTATATTATCTACTATGTACATTTTAAGTTGTTATTTTTTTTTCATTTATTACCTTATCAGTTATCACTAACAATTATAATGATTTTTTTTTTTTAGTTCAACTACGTATGTAATTAATAATTACTAATTATCATATTTTTAAAATTTATATTAATTCAGCTATTATTTAATTTCGATCTAAATAGAAGTGTTTGGTTCTAAACTACAGTGTTAATTCCTTTGGGTTTTATCTACATAGTAAAATAAATTAGATATTATCAAATAATAATATCTTATTTTCGTCATGTTAATAATTTAATGCTTAAATTAAATACCTAATTTTTTATATATTTTTACATTTAAAAAAATGATGACTCTACCGTAGAACTTACTGATTCAAACCTGATATTTTTTTTTTTTTTAAGATATCATAGTTTAAAGTTTAAGCAGCTTTGCTATACCGAAATACTCAATATTTTGAAATATTGATAATTCATAATTCTTAATACATTTTAATAGTTATTGTTTATTATGACTTATTAGTAACGATTAAAATTATTTTTTTAGAAAAAATATCTGGTACGTAGATATTATTAATATTTTTTAATTTGGTTTTTATGAAATTTAAAATTTTCATTGCCAAAATGCGTGTGCTCTATAAAAAATAAAAAGTTCCTTAATTTGATTTTTTTTTTAAATCAAGTTTTTTTTGTATTATAAGCAAAACACAGAACCAATTTATTTTTTGAATTTAATTGTTTGGTACTCTGGTTTTAATTATTATCATTATAATTACGGTATTGGTAGGTTGCGTGTTTCAATATTGTTTTTGGTAACAATGGATTCATTTTTGACCGTTTTCAGTATTATATTGAGTCGCCAAATTGTTCTTCTCGGACACTATGTATTTGTTTGTCTTCATGATTTTTTAATTTATCAAATAACGTCGTATATATTGTATATTATTCGTTAGTACGCTCGTGGTTTCGTCACCATCGACTTACATCATCTTCTCCTTTAGTATGGTTTATTTTTACGTGAGCCGATTGTCGTCACAAATGTACAACATATTCAATATTTATAATTTAGATTTAAAATAACGAAAGAATATTGAATTAAAAATAATTAGGATCAGGTTTTTATCTATTATTATTTCATTTGTGGCACACCCAAATGAGTTGTTTCTGTTTTAAAAACGTACAAAGTAGCTAATTTGTTTTCAGGCGCAATGATTTTGTGTTATTAGCTAAAATATAATAGGTAATAGTTGACCAAATGAACTTTAAAAAAAAGGACCTTTAATACATGTTCAAATTGTTGACTTATAAAATGATTGTTTACCGACATTAATATTTAAACAAAATGTAACAATTTATTTGTTTATTAATACGTTAAAAAGATTTTATTTTATTGAAAATATTATTTATTATAGAAAATTCTAATATAAACGTGTATAATTTTTCTATAAAACCAAAACTATTCCCAATAGGTACTACATCAACAGCATTAGATAAAGCCAAATTTAAACTGTGTGAAACACAATGTACATAGAGTACAGTTGGCTATTTTTCTATTATACTCACTTGGACACCTTTAAATTTTCCACTCGTCGCTGCTGCCCCGCCATAGCCTTGTCAACATAAATAATTTATATTAAAACCACACGAATTCAATGTTGTAAGAAGTGAGAAAAGTGTAAGAAATGTGTATTTAAAATAATAAAATTTGAAAATAAAGCATTATCATTTATCATTGTTATACTATGAAAAAAAAAATTTAAAAAAATGTTTTGAATGGGGGGGGGGCTTAAGCCCCAAAGCCCCTACCCCTTGGATGCGCCACTGCTACAAAGAATTAATGAATATTTTAAAATTTAGATATTTCTTAAATCTTAATAAATTTTAGTAGTTATTATTAATAAATTATTAATAGCAATTGAAATTTGTTTTTTTTTAGCTCAATCAGATAGTACGTAAATATTATTGGTATTTTATAATTTTATTCGTATGTACAATTTCGTTGTACAAATATTTTTTTACGTAATTTCCAGTGAATAAAATAAAATATTTTTAATAAGTTTTATTTTCAAACAATTGAACAAATTACTTTTAGAATAACGGCATTCATTTTTAATTATATATTCTGAAGCACAAATATTTTTCGGTATATTTTGATACATTAAAATCAAAATTATTCTTATAAAATATGCAATAAAAACAAATAAATATTTACAGTATTTATGATGCGAAGAAAAAAAACATAAAATATGCGATAAAACTGTTGAAATTAGAAATATTTTTAACGATAAATAAATTTGTATCTAATCCTACATATTTCTCGAACAAATATGCAAATACATTAGCTTTTGAGCTCTGGTAACAATATGTATTTTAAGTAACAGTTTGCAGATTAGTAGACCAACATTTTACAGGGTATCATGTACCACTCCACTCTACTCACCGAATACTCGTTCGATTATCAATTTTGATTCATCGAAACACTCCAAATAGTATTATACTCCAAAATATAAGATTAAATATGTATGCTGTCATTCAAAAATATAGTGTTTATATAAGTTATAAATTAAAAATTAAAAAATATGCAATAAAAACAAATAAATATATTATTCAATATGTATGATGCGAAGAAAATAAAACCTAAAATATGTGATAAAATTTTTGAAATTCGAAATATTTTTATAAATAAATAAAAATGTATCGAATCCTACTTTTCCTACCTATTTCTTGAACAAATATGCAAATGCATTAAGAGGACGTCTCATCCGCATGTGTTGTCTCCGTCTTAGACACGTACGACATAGTAAATTTTCGTTCAGCAGTTTCAATAATGTGCTTTTAGTTTTAATATTATAGAATGGACTGACCTATCGTCAAAGTTTTAGGAAAGAGGATTATCTGTGTTCTCTCGTTGTGTTTTTAAAATATTTAAATTTTTAGGTGAGTTATGAGTATGAAATTATTAAATATTTGAAAATGATAATAATTCACTTAAAAATTAAAATATCGTAAAAAGCCAACGAGGGAACACATATAATTTTCTTACCTAAAAGTTTGATAATAGTTCACTCTCTCTCGTATAATATTTAAACTAAAAGTACTCTATTTGAAAATGGTGAACGAAAATTTACTATGTCATACGTGTGTAAGACGGAGACAACACATCATGCGAGTGAGACATCCTCTTAAGTTTTGAGCTCTGGTAATAATATGTACTTTAAGTTACAGTTTGCATATTACCTGTACTACACCACTCTACTCACCGAATACTCGTCTGATTATCAATATTGATTCATTGAAACACTCCAAATAGTATTATACTCCAAAATATAAGATTAAATATGTATGCTGTCTTTCAAAAATATAATGTTTAGATAAGTTATTTCAACAGAAAATTATGTAAAAAAAAATATTTTAAAAAACTGTAATACATTATAATGAGTGTTTTTTCAATAAAATAACCACTCAAAATAAAGTATATATTTTGTACATATTAAAAATTAACTAAAATATAATTGATTGCAGTTGCCCCAGGTATGTGTTATTTTTTTATTTTTTGTATATATTTATGGTGTTTTGCAAGACATATGTCCTACAATGTTTTATTTCATATGAGCATTTTCAAAATATGTGATTTTATAATATTGATTGGAATAGTAAAAATGATTTTTTCTCAATATTCTGAAAACTACAATACAGTACACTACATCATCGGTTTAACTCCTCTATCGTTTAGCAATGATCGATTCCAGCTTATTAAACTCGTATATTTATCTTATATTTATAAATTAAAACTTACAATTTAATACAAACCAATAAGTCACTAAATTTTAAAAATCAACTCAAACGAAATACTTTGAAATCACGATAATTAATAAAATAACCTTAATTTATTGTATATGTTTATATAAATATATTACTAAAAAATATAATAACTCTTTTTTAGGAAAACTACCTGAAAGTAATTATTATATTTTTATATCAATATTTAATTATTGCGTCTAATTATGGTTAATAAATACCATTATTTTTTAATTGTGTTCTAACTAGAACTGTTTGGTTCTAAACTACGGTATTATTAAGACCAATATGTTCTATGTAAACAATATACATGGTTAGATAAATCAGAGATTACCAATAAATTATTACTGATATTTATTGTGTAATATACTGATACTTATTAAAATGGTTCAATATTATTATTTTTTGCAATACAAAAGTTGCACGTTTCTCTTGAAACATACATTCAATGCTGGTTAAAAATAATCTAACAGATTGAAAAAAATAATTTAACAACCAAATAATAGATTTTCCACGGTATTTCTTAACATTACGAAATTTTGATGATTTATAAGTTGTATTATTATTGATAGACTTCGATTTCAATACGCTAATAATTTTTAACATTAAAAATTTACTATATATTAGGGAAATTATGTATATTTTGTAACATATTTTATTACTTTTTTATCTTATTTAAGGTTGGAAAAGTACGTAATTAGTAATTAGTTATACTTTTTAAGAAACAATACAAATTAAGATGACAACTTTGATTTTAATCTTATGGATAAGGGTGACAAGCGGACTATCCCAATCTCATTTGTTACATACATTTTAAATGTCCTTATTTTTCTTCTCATGACAATTATCTATTTTAAGTTCCAATATATAACATAAACTATGCTACTCATGAACCACATGAAAGAATGATGAGGATTTAAAATAATAAATAAATAGATACTTTCACCGCTCCACTCAGAATTTAAAAGATAATAGTTTCTCACAAACTTTATTGGTTAATATTTTAAAATTTTTTTATATTAATAAATTTGTATAAAAAAATATTAAGTATTCGCTATATTTACCATATTGAGAAACACTATCGTAAAGTACAACATTATAAAATATTAATTATTATGTTTATGATTTTATTTCTAGAGTTTACGAGTAAATGCATTATATTTAAATATATATTTATAAAATTTAATATGTGGAACATTGTAGCTCAATTTATGAAATTTGTTTAACATAACTTTTATAATGATCACTATCTTTTAAAATTTATAAATACTTACCCATTGTCAATCTTGTGTATAAAATCATTCAATAAGAGATTGACAGACATAATTGTTATTATCATTAACCCGATTGACATATTCACATTAACAAAACATGTCGAATCTTCACAAGCAGTATTATAATAGACAATTTTAAAAGCGTGTGTGTATATTTTGTTTATATTCTTTCCTTGATTTATATCAAAATCATACACAAATAATATCACATTAAAATTGTAGTTTATAATTTTTTTTTTAGAGCTGGTAGTAATGGGTACGCATGTTTTTATCTTAATTGTGTATAAAATATAATTTTAACTATTTATTGAAGTGCGTTTTATACTTTAAAAAATCTAAAAGATCTAATAAATTATATGCCTTTGAATAATATTTTAATAAGACTAAATATGTCAAAATTGTGAAAATTTTCAAGGAATTTTGAAGTTGAAAATTCATAAAATGTTTGTGATTGATACTTAAGTTTGAAAAACCCAATACAAGGTTCTTCATATGTTTTCCTTTAAATAACTGTAAAAAAACTCCAACATCAATATAGATAAAACATTTTATGAGCGTATGTAATTTAAACTTTTACGAAACATATAAATTAACGACCTACTCTCTACCTCACTATATAGCAGAGCGATACACCCATGTCCACCCTTTTTAATATTGCTATTCAAAAATATATTATAGTATGAGTATTACGATAGGTTGGTTGTATTTTTATCGTAACCATTTTATATGTTGTATCATAATATAATATAAGTTTATAATTAATATAATATTATTGTAATTCACTTTTATGTCAATACTAACTCATCACGAAACTGTTTAAATACTTTTATGGTATGCAATTTGTATTAGATAATAGCCATTAACTACCTATTCATATTTTTAAAATGTCATTGCATATAGTAAAATAAAATTGATAATACACGTAAAAGAATGATGTTCCGTGAATAAAGTTTTTAAATTATAACAAAACAATTAATTATTATTGCTTTTCAATGTGAAATTATGTTATTTCGTCATAATGTAAACTTAAAATTTAAAGCTTATATTTTATTTTGTTAATCATTATAGTTATGAAACTACTTAATAAATTTACAATCAAGCTGTAAAGATTACACATCTTATACATTTTCAACTGCAAAAGTTTTTTTTTCAAATGTTCGTGATTTTGACCACTTTTCAACCTCGAATACTTATAAAAATATATTTTGCCTATTTATTTTAAATATATTTTGATTTAACTATAGAACAACTGTTGTAGAATATTAAATTATAGGTTATAATATAGATTTAGACAAAAAACCCCTCCTAAAATATTTCCTACCTACGCCCATGAATTGCGATGAACAAAGACGGCAGATGCGTGCAGCAAATACGCTAAAAACGATACCGGCAGCACCGCGCAAAAGTTAGATAATAATAATCTGTCATAGCCCATGCGACTTGCCGTCGAGATCAGAGTCCGCGGGTGATTATATTATATTATATATATGCGCGCTGGAAGGCCGACCTAACGGCGGCGACGTCGTTATTGATAGCATTTCAACGATTGGTAATAAGCATATTGTCATTGACTGCAAGTACATACATAGGCAAGATATAATCTCAGATGTGATTGAGACGTGATCTCAAAGACATTATATAATTAATATGTATTATAATGTATGAATTGTCGTATGTACGTATACAATTATTAAGTAGGTGTGTATCGGTGTAATTGTGTAAAATTTTTAATTACATTAATAAATTCTAAAATTCAATCAACTACATAGATTTGAATAGTGGTATTGGTATAATTGTAAAATGTGTGATGATGTTGTTATATTTATATGGATAAATTCCAATTAAGTCACTTTATTTGTATCTAGATAATAATTTGTTAATGTTATCACATCTTTCATTTTTCTAGATATTTTAATAGTTATATATAACCTAACTTAACATGTATAAAATAATTACACTGTACAAATTAGATATTTATCATATTATAGTTTATTTTTTCAGCTATAATAAGTGATTACCATGCGAAAATCAAAAATTCAAATGAAACTGGTATGAATTAATCTATACCGATATTATTTCTAAATACCAAAATATTATCTATGTGCTATATGTAGTATATATAGTGATAATATGACTTGTTGCAAAATAATAACTAGGTTCTGTTGTAATTTGTGTTTATATTAATCAAGTAATAATTAACTATATACAAATAATTTGAATCAGTGTTGACCTCGAATTAATGTAGTGATAGACTCTACCGGCGATCCTGGAATCATTGTTTAAATGAAGTATTGAATACAATAATACAGGGTTTGAGATGTAACCTTAACTTCATAGTATTTGTATATAATCGATTCTTAAGATATTAATACAATCAACTAATTATTAAGTTCCTAATTTAATCCAAATTAATTTTCTAGATGTTATAAATCACTCAACTGGCCCGTTGAACAGATACTGTGTTACTAAAAATTCAACTAATGGTGATGCTATGTCAAAATATTATTCAGCTCTTTTTGCTGATGCTATTGAGAAGACGAATTGATGACTATTTCGGGTGTCAATAAAACCTTCTTTTAAAGAAAAGTGGTATTTAAATGAAATAGTCAAAATTTCTGTTACTTTTTTTTTTAAATTATTAATTTTAATTTATGTTCTATTTAGTATCTATTTCTTTATTATTCTAGCTGTATAAAAACTTTAAATATTACATGTTTACAATCAAGCAAAAATTAAGTGTTACATTCAAATACATTACCTAATTAAGAATTATTTTTATAAATAAAATGCAAGAGACAATAAAATATATTTATGTACATTTAGATTTATGTTATATTTATATTTTCTTTAATTGGATGTAATAGAAAATCAAAAACTATATATATTTTCTTTTCAACAAACTCTATAAAAAATAAAAATAAAAATTGGTTCATTATTGTTATTTATAAATAACTTAATAATACTAATACAAAATATAGTTGTACTGTCAGATACTAATGAAGTATCTTATAGTTGTGAGTGTGTTAATCAAAAAACAATTTTTTTTTTGGCAAATTAAATATATATAGATTATTTATAAATATTAAAATATTTTAGTTTGTTAAAAAAATTTGTACTTGTACCAAATTACAACTAACATTCAATTAAAATTGAAAATAATGATATAACAAATTAATTAATTTCCTAAGATTCTACAGTTGTACATAGTAAAAAAGTAAAAATAAATTGATATTCTGTGATTAAACATTCGGTTATTATATTTAAATACCTTAAAAATATCATACAACCTATTTTAGCGATTGCGATATAGTAGATATATAACTAAATATAGACTACAACATCCTAAGTGCAACACTCATATTTAAATTATACATTTTTAGGTTCGCCTAAAATAAAATAAAATGTAAAAAACTAAATTGTAATTTGTAATTTACTGTACTTGTAATAGCTCCTATTTTGCTGAAACATTTAAATAACAATAAACGGAAAAAAAAAAATAAAATAAAATAATTATAATATTAATGAAAATTGTAAATTTACCAAGAGAAATCTTTAGAAATTTAACCTTGAAAACATGGTTAATAATTATTGTTTAACATTTCTTTGGTATACATAAATAATATCGAATATAAATACTTAATTAATCATGAACTGTAATTTCTCGAGTGGAATCCACTTAAAGAGAACATTGACTATAATAATTTTATTAATACTTGACTTTGACATAAAACCAACCAAACTACCTTGTCGAGGACTTAAAAATTTTTTTTGTATTTTTTAATCATATTTTCAATGTTGTATTTTAAGATGGAATAATATTTAACCACGAGTTGAGGTATTGCTAATGTATTAACATGATTTTTTTCTGCTTCTTTATCATGAACATTTTCAGGTATGGAATCTATATTTTTGTTAGAACAAGAGCTCTTATACATATAGGGAACTTTCACATGCTGTTTTATGTGTTTTCGTGCTTCTGAACTTTTATATACATTTTTAAATAGTAACTACTTAACCATTAACAAATGCATTTGATAAATAAGGTAATAAAATAAATTGTGTATTTTTTGGTATGTTTTTATTTATTTATAACTGAGATATGAGTGTTGCACTTAGAATGTTGGTAAATCGAAATCGCTAAAATCGGATGTATGATATTACATTGAAACCCGACGTTATAGAAAATATAAATAAAAGTTTCAAATCCAAGCATTTTATCAACAAATTATCGTGTACACATATATAATAAAAAAACCTAGTTTGAAATATCGAGTTTCTAAATAATACAATCATGTAATTGTTTAAAAATCATAAAATAAAGTAGTATACGTTACATTTAAACATGACGTTATGGAGATTATAAATAAAGTTGTGTCATTAGGCAGTCAACGTGTTAACCTAGTTTGAAATATTGCAATGCTAAATATAACCATGTGATTATTTACACATCTGTTAAAAAAACATGATATACTTATTATACATGGCTAACTTATTGACTTACTGGTTCCTAACTGATAACTTAAAATGTTACACCGAAAATTCTTCAGCAAAATTTCCAACAATTACTCTCCAACACCAACGAAACTAAACCACTAGTTGATAATATTACTATTAATAATATTATAGTTTTAATAATAATATTAACTTTATTGCATTAAAATGAATACATAAATTATACAAGTAAAAATGTATTTAAATGTGTTTACCTAAAAGCCTAGGCTTATGGAGGAAACAACAGTTCTTATTTTAAAGGGGAATTTACAATTTTAAGATAAATTATCCTTAATATTCTATCCAAATTATTAAGTTAGAACAAATATTTAAGTGACAATTAAATAATAACAGATAAAACAAGAAGAATATTTAAGTACAAAACTACAAAAGGTTTTACAACCAATAGATTCAATCTTTTGTACCTACTTAATATATTTTGTATAATGTTCGTAGTTATTAAAAAAATATTTTATAGATATATTATTACTTTATGTATACATGTATACCTAAATTAAATGAATATTTATTCCCAAACACAGTATTATGTTTATTTAATCTAAAAACATTGTAAATTTAAAATTACCATAGTATAAACTATTCAATGTACATCATTAACAAGAACCTGTTGGTTACATTTTCTGGAAATTTTTTAATTAATTTATTTTCGACCCATTGAATGCCATATTTATATATTTTTAATATATTTAATTACTAAATTAGTAATTGCAATGAGAAAACTATACAATTTTACCTTAATATATTGATATATTTTTTAAATGTATATAATTTTTTAAGTATCTGCCATTCTTTCAAAATTCAACTGATTTTAAAATTGTTTTTTCTCTATCTTAAAAATTAATTATTACTAAGTCGCTATTTTAAAATTTTTCGGAAAACGTAAAAAACAAATATAAAGGTAGACTATTGTCTATTAGTTATATATTAAACATAAATTACAGCTACAGACTTTTCAATTAATTTACGTGCTGTAAAATATAAAATAATCTATAAAAGTTAAAAGTATTATTTAATCAAACTCGTGGTGTAAAAAATCTTTGCACTGTCGGATTCTAGTGGTATTGAGTGTGTTGTATTATACTTTAAATAATGCATACATTAAATTAACTAGGATTACGTAATAGAAATCTTTTAAATTGTATTAAGAAAATAATTATATTAACATATGATTGTTTAACTAAGTTAAATATCTACATAAAAATAATAAATTTGTCAAAACTAGGTGAAAATAAGAGTTAAGCAATATAAATGAAAATTAGTTAACATTTATTCATATTCAAAAAGTATGATTTAACTAACAACAATGACTAGGCTAAAATAGGATAATATGAAAAACGAAAAGTTGAGTAGAGATGATGATTGTGTGATACGATAATGTTGTTGAACGCTGCCATATTTATTAAAGTGCTAAATGATTAATTATACATTAATATATTTTGTTCGTTACTTTTGTGTACGTCTAAATTCATCGGCGTATACGACAAGTGGAAGCAATTCTCAAAATGCGTAAACCATTTAACCTAACTCTAAAATCTTATTTTTAGCCGTCAATACCTACGTATAATACAGCCCAAATATATTATAATATAATCATTGCATATTATAAAACATCAAATTTTTCCAATTCTACTAACATTTTTTTTTTAAATCTACGATTTAAAATTAAAAAAATCAAATACACCAAATTACAGGGGTATTCTCATGATAAAGATCTACTCGACACCTAACGTACAGCAGAGTAATATCTAGTCCACTACCTTTTTTCCCCAATTATTTTGAAAAATATCAGGAATCTTTTAATTGTGAATAGTCCAAAGTACGATAAATATAGAATTTTTATCAATAACATCTCTCGACGTTTAAAATCCAAGCTTTTTATTGATAAATTATCGTGTAGTCATAGACTATAAAAATACACACACATACATAATTTCTTCATTCCAAATATACAAAAATGGAAAATAGGTATCACTATGTAGTAAAATAGTTGTCCAGTTGATCATTAGGGGTGTTACATTGTCATTCGATTATAATATTTAATTGTCTCCGAAAAACAATTTTGACAGAAGACTGTCTGTCTGTCTAATAGTGTTATAAACTTAAATCAATATGACGTATAATATTTAATATTATTTTTTTTAAATTGTAATTAGGTAAAGTTTATTCATTTAAATTATTATTATACGGAGTAGGTTCAATATATTTTTGACGAAAACTTGTATTGGAACATATAATTGTAGGTACAGTGTACAGTTTTTAGTTTCAAATAATAATTTTGTATTTAGATATTATAAAATATGTATAATTTTTCTTATACATTAACATGACGTTGTTGAGAGTATAAATAAATTTGCGTCAATACACAGTCAACGTGTTAGACTATAGTTTGCAATATTACTTTGCTAAATATAGCCATGTAACTGATTAGTGATAACACATGTATTAAAAAACATAATATTATACAGTAGTATAGGTACGGTATGACGTGTGGCTATCCGATTGACTTACGAGTTTCTCACTGAGAGCTCAACACTATACACAGAAAATCCGTACAATTTATAGTATAAATATGAATAATATGAAATTTTTAAGATTTTTTGTATTCTTAAGATGATAAGAAATCACTTTTCCAGCACTAGTTTTGTTTTTAGGGGGTAATGCAATATATTATTATATCGTATGTTATTTTACGTATATTTCTTGTATTGCCATACAAAATTCATCATAATTATTATTATATAAGCATAATTTTAGTTATCACATTTTATTTTCTCATGTTTGAACAATATTAGTGTTTCAACTATGAATAACGATATTCGGTATAATTCTGTAATTCAAAACCATTATATTTTATGATGATACATAACTTTTACATACAGTATTGTATTTTTTAGTTAGGTTACAACGATATTTTTAAATGAATGTTTTCAAAAACGAATTAATTTATTCTAGTCCAAATTTTTGAATTCTAATCAATATTGATTTTATTTAATTTAAGGATTTAAAATTAAAAAACCATGTACCTACGCCAATGACTTAAGTGATTCTCCTTGAAAATTCAAATGTATACACCAAAAATCCGTACAATTCATAGTATTAATATGAATAAGAGGTTTTTTTATTTTATTTTTTTTTTGTATTCTTAAGTTGATAAGAACTCGCTCTCCAGCACAAGTTTTGCTATTAGGGGGTGATGTAATATATTACATCGTATGATAATTTACGTATACTTTTTCTATTCTTGTAAGATATGTTGGTACTTCTTTTGAATAAGATTTCTCCAATAATAATTTCTTATTTAGATAATAAGCAATGTATATTTTTTTAATACATAAAAATATAACGTTATTAAGAGTATAAATAAATATGCGTCATTACACAGTCAACGTTTTAACCTAATTTGCAGTATTTTTTTGCTAAATATAACCATGTACTTATTTGTTTGCACATATGTTAAAAGATATAGCCAAAGTTTATAAATTATACAATAGAAATTCGACAACGAAATTTCCAATAATTACCTCCCCTTAACCCAACGACACTTAACCAACCGCTTATCTGAAATGATTCAAAAGAGACGGTCCATACACCGGAATTCGGCATGTCCGTAAAACCATGCACGAATACACCTAAATCAGCTTATTCTCTAAAATTTATCAAAATACAGATTTCTTAGTACATCTTATGTATGAAATTTCTCCAAGTTCAATATAATAATTAATGTAATGTATATCAGTAATAGAATGAAAAGTTTTCTTAAAGGCTATCCTTAGTGATGAGTTTATTGTATAACAAACCTTATTATTTATCGAAAGTACCACTTAACCACTCCATACACACATTTCGCATAGTGACTGTGAAGTATAGCACAGAAAACCATTTTCATATTGTTAGGTGATAAAATATTATATTTAATGTTTTAAATATACTAACTATAGTCTTCAAATTTTTAATCGCCGAGTTAATGTGAAAATTCTATTTTAAAAACGTATCGATCATGATACCAAGATACTTCATGAAAGTACCTCTTATACTAATATACATAATTAAATTACAAGTGTCCATCAGATGTATATATCTTGACATGTGGCATCGTTTATTTTAATGGGTTAATTAATATCATGACTTATATTTATAATATATGTTATGTTATATAAATTAAATATCATTAACCTATTATTAAAACATATTCGTTATGTATGTTTGAACATTGAACAACGTTTCAGTTTAAACCACATTTATGCCGATAGGGGAAATATGTTTTAGGGCGAGGGATGCTTTAGACCAGTGCATTGCTGAAGGCGAGATTTCCGAGCCGTGAGTTGGTCGAAGGAAGTGTTTGGAGAAAAGTTTTCATCGTCAGAGCACGCAAAACGTTAACGTGACCCGAGTGCGTGGGAGGTGGGAAACTAATCAAGACACTGATTCGTCGTGTCGCGGTCATTTTATGTTTAATATATAATTATTATATTTTTGAATCAATATTTAATTAGTTCACCTAATTATGGTTGATAAATCCCATTATTTTTTAATTGTGATCTAACAAGAACTGTTTGCTTCGAAACTACAATATTAAGGCCAATAGGTTATTATTGTACTATATTACTTATTTAATGGTTCAATATTAATAACTTTTGCAATAAAAATATTAGATTAAACACATGTATAATTATTATTGATCCACTCGTTGATTCGAAGTGCTTCAAGACAGAAGGTACTACACCACCATTCAGCATGGCCCTGAAACCATACAAGAAAAAGCTTAAATCGACTGAAACTCTCATTTTTATAAAAATACAGATTCTTTAGTACTTTTTTTCATAAGATTTCTCTATCGGGGTCATAAGACTGTCTAATTATCTTATAATCTTCAAACAATAAATAAAATATTTAATGCTACTTTTTTTACGATATTGCTATTAATTAAATAATTTAATTTACAATAAGTATTAATACGCATCAGGTTGAATAGGTAAACCCTTACCAAAAACATTGCATTTGAAAATATTATTATACACTGTTAGATTTTTAAAAATAATATTCTATGTGGATAAAAAAAAGATATACGTATTTATATTTTTATTCTATTGAAACATGGCGTTAATGAGAAAATAAAAAATTGGTGTCAGTAAACAGTCAACGTGTTAACCTAGTTAGCTATATTTCTTTGCTAAATAATATAGCCATTAGCAATTATATTTTTGTATACACGCGTGGTAAAAGGATATAATATAAAGCGGTATATGAATACGATATGTCGCTGGACTTTTTTAAATTAAATTAAATTAACTTTCAATACGTAATAGTATTATTTCAAATCTATGCAACATACGGTCGTGTAACTAAGTTAAATAACGACATGAAAATGATAGATTTGTCCAAACAAGGTTAATATAACATTTACGCAATATAATAACAAGTGTTATAATAATTCTACCCATAGTAAAAAATAAATACGATTTAATAAATAACAATGGCTACGTCAATATTCGATTCTATAGCCGTATTGGAGTTATCAGTATTCGGTAGCAGAAGTGATGGTCGTGTGTCACGATCATTATTAAACATCGTATTTTAATAATGTGCAAAATGATTTTTTTATATATTTACATTTGATCGTAAATTTTGTGTATGTCTGAATTCATCGGCGTATACAAAATATGGAAGCAATACTCAAAATGTGTAACCCTCATTTAACCTAATTCGGAAATCTTATGTTTAGTTGTCAACACCTATGTATAAGAATGTATTTCTTAGGTAGGTTACAACGATATATTTAAATGAATGTTTTTGGAAAAAAATTAATTTATTCAGTTAGTCCAATTTTCTGAATTCTAATCAATATTGATTTTTTTTTAATTCAAGGACTTAAAATTAAAAATCATGTACGCTGATTGACTTAAGTGATTCTCCTTGAGAACTAAAATTTATACACCAAAAATCCGTATAATTCATAGTATTAATATGAATTAGAGGTTTTTTTTATTTTTATTTTTGTATGTATCGGGGTCATAAAACTGTCTAATTATTTTATAATCTTCAAACAATATATAAAATATTTAATGCTACTTTTTTTACGATATTGCTATTAATTAAATAATTTAATTTACAATAAGTATTAATACGCATCAGGTTGAATAGGTAAACTCTTACCAAAAACACTGCATATGAACATATTATTATAGGTACACCGTTGGATTTTTTGAAAATATCATTGTAATAAATAATTAAGTGCACCAACCATTTAAATGGTTTTTAATAAATTTTTTTTTTATTATTATTGTTCAATATGTTCACTATACACTGCTAATTAAATCCAAGTTAATTTTAACCCCACAGTAGTCTAAATAAAGGTTCTATGTTAACTTTTTTTTTTAATTTTTACTTTTTAATTATTTATACTTAACACTTAGGTATATAACTATGTATATTAATATATGCTTTATGTATATAGTAGTACAAACTGTCCACGTTCTACAATCTAAAGTTTTATCTATCCGTAAAGATTGTCCGCGTTCTGCACTTTACCATTTTAACCGACCGTACAAAGTTACCGCTTACCCTAAATTAAATATAGAATTATCTGAATAAAGTTAAGATATGTTGTATTTAAATTATATTTGGCCTAAAATTGTTTAAAATTACCTACCTAAATAATAATACTGATCATAATATTACTAATTATACTCTGGTGAGGTTATTGATAGTGATAAGTGTCGTTAATTTTAAAATTCTATCAGTGCACAATGCAAGTGCATAAATATTATAATTTAACATAAGGTATTCTTAATTTTTATTTTATTTTATCTTATTATTGTATAACATTTTAAATGTAGATTTCCATTGGAAAATCAAAAGTTGATAGTGATTTCACCATTAAATATAAGGATGAAAAAAATAAAATATATTATATAGTAGGAAGTTTTAGAAAAGAATGAAACTAAAAAATTTGAAAAAAGTCTACTTTTTGAAATAAAGAGGATTTAATGATAAAAGAAAATAGTAAACTCTTTCAAAATCTCGTGAACTTATTGAATTACCTATAATACACACTAAATGTGTTAACCCAGTTTGCAGTATTTTTTTGTTAAATATACCTAACCATCATGTAATTGTTTACACATGTGTTAAAAAATATAGATTAGATAGCTAACCGATTGGCTTACGAGTTTTTCACTAAGAACTTAAAATTATATGACGGAAATCTATTAACTGTTCAATAATTACCTTCACCTAAGCCAACGAAACTTAACCAACCGTTTATCTGAAGTGATTCAAGACAGATGACGGTCCAATATACCAATATATATATAATATATATTGCGAGCCACACTGAAACCCGTTCGCCAGCTGTACGATCACGCGGGCGGCGGGCCACATGTTTGATACATTGATACCACTATGGCACTATCGTATTAAATAATTCGCAGTTTTTTTCGAAACTAGAAAAAATATTAAAAATCAGGAAATTGATGGAATTAAAATGTTAAAACGTCAATATTTTCAGAAAAAAAAACTCTACAAAATGGTTATCTTCAATTTTTTTTTAAATAATTAAATAAAAAAATACATTTTTTTAACTTTTTTACCAAAACATAAAAATAAACTAAAACATCAAATATTTGTAGTTCTTGTTTCTGTGAATCTTATCAAAAAACCAGAATTATGATATCTCCATTATTTCAGGAGATATCGCAATAGGTAAATCCTCGCGGGACACTCTGTATTTATAATATTGTATTTAAGTAAAATAATATTTAAATGCCCTGCCCCATACTATAATAATATATTAATATATTGCTTATTGTGTAAAGGCAATAAATTATCAGTGAGAATGTTATAATGATGTTAAAGATACCGTTAAATCTATAATAATCATAGGGTTAATGTTTACATGGAGTTATTGTTTTATACTAAATTATAAATTTCCTGTAGTATAATACTAAAGATTAGAAACTAGTTGTAAACACATTTATTTTTTTGTTTCTTGTTTTAAAATATACAAATATTTATGTTATTCATTTGTTAAATAATTTGAAACCTTTTGCTACTTTAAAATGCTTTAAAGATTAACTTTGAACTTTGAAATTTTAAATGATTTAATAGGATAATAGTTTGAAAGCAATCGCTGTTCCACAGACCTAGTTTTGGCGTTTGATATTATTCATTATTATTATATTCTATCAAACAGTTTACCAAGTCTTGGAAAAATAATCAGTCTAATCAAGTAACTTGAAATGAAATTTTAAAATCGCATTCTTGATATTATTTTTTATTTGATTTTGTTCATTTATAGTTTTATATACTACTAATTAAAATATATGAATACAAAATCAGTCGTTGTTATGATGTATATATTTCGAATACACGGTACTAATAGTTCTCTGTTACTGTCAATCTAACTTAATATGTTATGTAAATATGTAGTATAACTTGATAAGTTCATTTTTATCTTTTATTTATCTAAAATATACAATATAAATTTTAACACTACTCTATCACAAGCTTATATTGAACTATGACGCTATTAAGAGTATAAATAAATATGCGTCATTACGCAGTCAACGTGTTAACCCAGTTTGCAATATTTTTTTGCTAAGTAGAACCATGTAATTTTTTAAACATGTGCTCAAAAAATATAGGTTAGGTAGTTAACCGATTGACTTACGAGTTTCTCGCTGAGAGCTCAAAATTATAAAACGGAAATACGTCAACAAAATTTCCAATAATTACCTCCTCCTAAACCAACGCTACTTAACCAATCGTTGATCTGAAGTGATTAGTGAATCAAGACAGACGTCCCAATACACCACCATTCGGCATAGTCACAAAACCATACATGGATACGCCTAAATCGGCTGACACTCTCAAATTCATAAAAATACAGATTTGATAGTACTTATTTTGCATGAGATTTAATGAATAGCTACCTTGTCTGGATAACTAATATCGTAACAAGGTTTCCTTGACAATATTACACTATATTATAGGAATCTTTTTTTTCCAAACTCAAGGTTATATTTCTTTTATCTATGAACATTGTAAATTTGTTGACTTTGGGACTGTTGGATTTATAAAAATAATATTCTATATGGATAAAAAAAAGTGTATTTTTTTTTGTTACATTAAAACATACGTTATTGAGAGTATAAAAATTGGCGTCAGTATACAGTCAACGTGTTAACCTAGTTAGACATATTGCTTTGCTAAATATAACCATTAGCAATTCTGTTACTGTTTACACACGTGTAAAAAGGATTTAATATACAGCGGTAACCGATAGAATTACAAGTATTACGCTGATAGCTAAAAAAATATACAACGGATATCCATCAAATAAATTTTATTTAAAAGGGGGTGGTAGGTATTCTTTACTATAAGAACATATATAATAATAAATCTAAAGTGATTAAAGACAGACGGTCCATCAAACCACCAATCGGTATGGTTGCAAAACCGTTGACGGGTACACCTAAGTCAGCGGCGCAAAAGATCAGACATTTTTTCAAAACTTTAACGTATCCATTGGTGATATCTCGATATAAAAAACGGCTATGAATAGAGCACACGAGAATCGTAATGATACAAAGTCATGTGTCGTATATGGTATCAAATTAAAAAAAAAAAATACAGATTTGTTAGTGTTATCGACGATACAGAAAATAGAGCATTCGAGATCTATCGGTCATTTATGAATACAATAAACAATTAAAGCTCTAAAACTGTACCTATAAGAACACTATAATATAAACTATTTAAGTTACTTAGTATATAATATAATTTACGATTCATCGTGTAAGAACCTGACGATTTAGAATAATTCATTTTTTTTCTAGATAAACACTTATTTACATTGGTGATAAAAGAAATTAAGCTTTTTGAGATATCATGACCAATAAGTTTGGTATATTTTTCATTAACTATATTATAATATATTATCTAAAGCAGAAGACGCGGGGACCGTAAGGACTAAGAAAATATTAGTCGTAGTCGTAGAGATTAGGCTTTTGATAAAGGGTGGAGAACGGGATTTTCAAAAGTATGAAATTCCTAGGGTCAGATTTGCCGACGCTATAGACAGTCAATATTTCAGCATATATATTTTAGATTTTTAGAAATTAGAACTAATTAACATTACATATCGGATAATAATGAAAATAAAATAATTTTATAAATTCACTTTGTTAAATTTGTTTATTAAAACATTAAAGGTATATTGTATAATATATAACTCACATATATATGTATATAACAATATAATATATTTTATTTTATACGAAAAATGAGAAGTTCAACTACATAAATAATTTTAATAATATGACCATTGACCATGGAACTTCTAGGAGCTTGCATATTTTTAATAACAATTAAAAATATAGCTAAGTAAAAAAAAAATTTTTATCATAACAATACAAGTGTATATTTAAAATGTATATGTGTAGGTTTTGCATATTTAATCAATTTTCATTAATAAGTGTATATTTGACAATTATTTATTATTTATATAAAGGTGTAAGTTTAATGATCTTATAAAGAAAAACTTAATTTTAAATAGATTTTCTGGATTTTAGATATTAGTATGATGATTTTATTCATGCAAAACAAATATTTTAAATTTAGCAAATTTTAATAGCATATTTATTAGATCGTCAGTGTATAAATGCATGCATATTTTAAGGTTTTTTAGGGCATGAATTCTATATAACATTAATTATAACATATTAGGCAACAATCTAAATGATACCGTTTTTATAATTTTATACCTAGGTATTTTATTCTTGTGTAAAATATGAATTTGAATTTATCAACTTAACTGCACATACTACAGGCTTTCACAGGAAGCCTTTATTGGGTGTATTCCCCTTTATGTCAATTAAATCTCATTAAATTTACTTATTGTACAATATTATGTGAATACAGATTATATATATATTACATTTTTTCCAATAAAAAAAAAAATTAATTAAATTAAATTAACTATCAATACGAAATAGTATTATTTAAAAACTATATTAAGAAGACCTTATCATAATAATTATACAAACAAAAGATTGTTGTAAGTTTTGTAACGAAATAAAAGTGATAAATTTGTCCAAACTAGGTTAATACAACATTTATGCAATATAATATCAACAATTAGAAATAAAGAATAGTTGTTGTCGCCATAGCATATTTGATGTTAAATATTTGTAAATTGTTTATTTATTTTGTATTGCATGGTGTGTTATAAAGGAATCGGTTATAAAAGGTCTTGACAATGTTTTTTATTCTTAATTCATTTTTGAGGTTTTCACATAATTTATATTCTTTGTGGGTGTCAAATAATAAAAATGCAATTTTCTAAGCATTATTTTATAACTATTACTTTTACGGTTTTTGCAAATTTGGTTATTCTAACTACTGCTCTTTATGGAAAGTATAAAAATGACTTTCAAGGTATGTTCATATTAATTAATTTATGTATATGATAATAATTATTTTTATTACATTAATATTTGTACATAACTTATGCCATTTCCTACAATTTTGGTTATTTCAGGTTTTAATGAAAATAATTTTATAACGGAGTATGCTGGTATGATAAGATTTATTTATATTTAATAAGTATTTTTTTTTTTTACATTATATTTTATTGATATTCAAATGGTGTATAAAACTGTATAATCATTTATGAATTAATTACCAAGTAACACCAATTAATGAAGTTTTACTATTGACTAGAGACAAAAATAACTTATATCGATTATTACTTTAAATTTGTACACAACATTAATAGTTTGGAAATTATATTGTGATACATTTTAGAAGTAATATTAAATCCGCTTTTCATACAATTTGCATATACTCAGTTAATATAGGTGTTGTTTATGATTAATTTATTTCAAATTGTATAACATAAAACATTTGTTTGACACATCGAAATTTTACCTGGCTTAAGTCAAGCAATATACAATTAATATGTTGATATGATACCTAAAAACCATTATATAAATATTGTTTTTTCTACATTAGTTTAGAATAAAATTGATTTAATTGTTTAAAATTTGAAAGTTTATCCAAAATAATCAGAGAGATAGTTGAATTAATTTAATGTATTATGTGAAAAATATATAAATTATAATTTTTAATATTACATACATTTTTTTTTCAGTCGATTGTAAATGTAATATACTTTAACTTATCATTAGTTAACATTTAGTTTTTTATAATAGTCTTAATATTAAGTATTAAAATGTTTATATATTATATTGTGCATCCTTAAATAATGGTCGAGACTTCTGTTCGATACCTTATTAAATGAAAGATTCACAAAATCATAGTTCTCGGATTAATCCTGTTGTTCACTGACGTTGTATTCTATTTCGAAGTTGACTTGTCGCATTCATACATTTTATAGTTATTCGAAAAATATGTTGAAATGTGTGTCTGTGTAATTTATCATCACTGTCTTAATTATGTTGTATCACATTAACTGTTTGAACCGAAAAAATAAAATATTTTTTATAAAATAATTTAAAGTATGTGTCTATCAGTTAAATTCATAAAGTACACATTTTCATAATTTTTAGTGAAATATGTTGGAATGTGTGTGTGTGTGTTATTTATTTGTTACTGTCTTAATTACTTTATTTCACATTAACTGTTTGGACTGAAAAAATAAATATTTTTAATTAAATAAATTAAATAATTTATTTATTAGTTAAATGCATAAAGTATACAATAATGAAGGCTATATTAGATTTTCTGAATGATGAATACATTGATTTTATAATGATGTATTTTGTGTTTTTCTTTTTGTTCGAGTGTGTTTGTTTTAACAATAAATAGTCGGATATGTGATTGAATCTTCAACTTTAACAGTAGTTTCTGATAGTAAATTGAATCTAGTTAAATTAGTTAATTAATGATTAAAAAGTAAGCTCGAAACTTTGTAATTATCGTTAAAATATTATTATAGTTCATAATATGATATTTTTGAAGCGGTAAATTAATCAACTGTTCATGAAACTCAAGCATAGTTTTATATAACTATTGAATTAAAATTATATAACAATTTAACAGATATACTACTGGATATTGCTAAATTCCAAAGTAAGTAATTATAAAATATGGCATAGTAATTTTATTGTATTTGCACTTGTTTAAAGGATATTATTCATAGTTGAGACTATTTTATATAATAGTAAATATATATATATATATATATATATATATACATATATATATTTATATATATTATTTTGTATCCGAAAAACGACATGATTCCGGACAAAATTAGTAAAATGTTGCCAAGTTGTGCGACGCAGTTTACCGGGTCCAACGATTATCAATTTTATAACGAACATATCGTTTGAATGTCTCGTGAATATTAATAATAATAATAATAATTAAAAATACAAACAATGATAAATGATAATTTATATATATATAATAAATTCAATATTATGATTATAAAACTAAGATAAAAGTTAATTAATAAGCTTATAGTATAAATACTCATTGCAAACATTTATAAAAGTCCACAATATTAATATAATTACATGAACACATAAGAAATTTAAAAATTTAAAATTTAAAAAAGAAAAAAAGAAGCGTTAAATAGGTATATACATTTAAATTTATATTTTGTCCGTCTGTAATGACAACTATATAATTGTATTTAAATACTTTAATTAATTATTTGTATAATTTGAGAGTTTCCATAGGTTAAAAAAATAAACTTTAGGTACTATAAGAACGGTTAACATACTAAACTTCAGAAATGACTTGTAACCTACTAAATTTAACATACTCTGAACTCCCACATTATCGAAGTATTATTTATAAATTTGTTTTCATACGTCTGCACGCATATCATTTTCGAAGGTGCATTGTTAAACTATAATCTTTCTGGGTTCCGGAACACTTGCGATCAGAACATTTTTTCGTACCGTTTGTGATCAGTTTATTTATGTCTACCTGAATATCAAATTTAAGGTACAATAATGTATACAAATATACTAATATACTTTCTATCTCTAACACAAGCTTTAATAGCTTAAAAGAGATAGATAATCATGTAAAATATCTATACGATATAGGATTTATTTTAACTTTCCTTCACACTTTTCCAGGCTTAGGACTGGCATTAATTTTTACTGATATGTTTAAAAGTTTATTACTATAATTATTATTTTTTATAGTTATTATTATTGTTATTATTATTATTATTTGTATTAATATTATATCACTTATTCTAGCTTTTATATGTTTGCTATGATGTGCAAGCATTTTTCCAAATTGTCGTCCACTTCATACGCAGCCTTTTTTAATTCTTTGGTTTAATTATTTATAATTCTTTTTTTCTTTATTCTTTTTTTTTTGCTTTCCATATTTAAACAACCGTGTTCATATAACAAATCAGAATTTTCAGCTTCTTTTTTTAGACAGTGATACAAATCAATCAAAGTCGGTTGAGGTTGATTTAATATTTTATTTAATCTACTACCCCATCTCTCAACAATATTATTTGTTCTGTATTTTCTTTAATTACAATTCTATACACTTCTTGAAAAAATGTATGTATTAAACTTGATCTATAATGATACCCTTAAACAACCAAATAGCAAAAGAATCGGTATAACCAATAATAATACGCTTTTAAACTTTCCAGTATATAGAAACACATATTTACAATAAATATATTATATAATGTATATTGTATAGAATCAATTTAGTATATAATTATTTAGTACATAATATATATATATATATATATCTACATTACATTTGATAATCAGGTGGAAAGAAATAAACTAACCACAAACGGCACGAAAAAAGTGTCAACCGCAAATGTTTCGACCTCATCGGTGCCGACACCAATCTTCTGCAATCGCGTTATTAAAAATGTCGACGCGATAAGAACCGTCTGCAGTCGTGTATCACTGTATATATGAAGCTACTGATGTTGAGCATTCCAATCAACCTCCCTCCGTGAGGCGTATGAAACGCATCAAAACAAACCATCTAGGTCCTGATCGAACACACGATGGCAAATTATGATAAACACATGATAGAGAAATTCGCATATATTATCTCGTGCCAATTTCTCTTCCTATAGTGTAGTTTAGTTTTTTAATTAATGTCCCCACTATCGATTTCGGTATAGTTTTGCTACGTCTTAACGTGATCTTCTATGTATTTTGTCCATCATTTTTATATTAAACATAATTATTAAATACTAAGCTTCACTTTTATATTTATATTTTCCTGAATATAACACACACGTGACGAACTGATTTTACTAACATTTGTTTTTTGTTACAAGAGCATCATTATGTTATCTAACCACTTTTACACAAAATTCAAGTACCTCTGTCAATACTCAATAGAGTTTATCAAAATTTACTAAATGTATAAGTTGCTGGTCTAAAATTATATTAGGAAACAGTTAAAATATGCAATTTAAATTGACTAATGCTTTGTATTACATTAATATAATACATTTACAGATAGACCGGAAGATTCACGCTTGACTCTTGATGGTAATGATTTGAAAATAACTAAATGCAATTTTTAGTACCACCTATGGTGGATCACACATTTATTTAATTAATGTAGAACACATTATAAAGTTAGTTGTTATGTTTTATTCGTTGTAAACGTCTTTAAAAAACATAGCAACTATTATCTATATATTTCAGAAAACTTTTAAATGTAATAGGTACTAAGAAACAACTTTTAAACAATTTATTTTAAATAAAAAATTTAAATGTTTTACAATGAATTCTATTAATCTAAAATTTTACACTTTTATATTAGCGTTGCTACCTACCTAGTAGATTTATATTTTAAATATTCTTATTACATTTTTCTGCCTACACTAATAGAATGAATATATTTTACTGATTTTCTTGTTCTAATAAGGTGAGCTTTTTGATTATACAGTGACTGTGGTAACAGCAGTAGCAGGCTAAAGCACTGACTTTCAATTCTTTGTGTTGTCAATTTAATATATTTTATTATTCAATGGCGCTTCAAAGGGCTTTTCACTAATTTACTGGTCTCGCTGACCGTTGCAGTTACCATTCTTTACAACGCAAATAATACCTTTTTGATATTATATATGTACTTATTATTTTATAATATATTCGTTTGTAAAACGTAAATCGACGAAAACACAACGAGCAAGCGTTTCGGATATCGACCTACGACTGTAGTTTCGATCCCGCTCATTTCCGACGTATACCCGACATTTATGTAATTGTTTAAAATGTCCGAAATCGATACTCGAATAAATATTTACGTATATTAAGCAAAAACTGTCGAAGGCGGAAACACATTTCCAGAGTTGGATCGTAACATTACATTAACCGCTAAACATCAGTTTTCGATATTTAAATAATATTTCAATATATTATGTTTATATTTCCATGAATATAAAAACAAATGTATGTTTTCTTTATTATTGTAAATAAACATTATTTATCTACAGAGATTAAACAGAATACGGGTATGTATTGTCTGTGATTTTTTTTTTAATTTAATTAAATTAAATTTATTTATAACAAATTGAATGGGATTTTTGTAATTCTGTAACGGTTTACAGATTGTAAGATTTTATCGATGAAGTAGATTACCGAATTTTAGGTGATATAAATCGACAAAAATTATAAACAAATAATATTTTATAAATTTAGAATTCACTGCTTTTAATCTTAATTTCAATATCTTGACTACTAAATATTAAATTCATCAACTGTGAAAAATTAATAACGAACCAGTAATCTATAAACCGTTTCAATTCCATTATATATTTAATAAAATATTAATATAATGTGTGTATATTTTATGGTTAGTAAAAATAATGTTTTTAACCATAAATTATTTTTGATTTTTAATCAATATACAATCACATAACCCCCATTATTTAAATAGTTTAAAATTGTTGACATTTTATACAACCTTATTATTTTAAAATTGGTTATGACTTATGAACTTGTATACTTGATAGTTTTTAGAAGTGAGTCGAACTCTTTAAAGTTTGAAAATGAATCTGAAATTAAGGAATTTAGTTAAAGTTTAACAGTCAAATCTGGTTTTAAATAAAAATAACTGAATTTAAATCAAATATAACAAAAATGTGAAACTTTATAATTATTTCATTCTAGAATAGTTCAAATTCCATAAAAATGTATAACACGAAAAATAATAAAAAAAACGAAATGTTTTTTAAGTGTTTTATATTAACTTTTCATTTTTAATTAGTATAAGGTTATTTTATGCTAGTTTATTATTTTTAAATTCATTGTATTTTGCATTATTCCTATTTTACAATGGTGTGTGTATTTTTTTTTTGTATGATTATAGATAATATGTGTAGTAGATAAAATGCTTCAATTATCAAAAATGTGGGAGGTTTTGTATAGCAGATTGGATATAGTTTTGTAAATGCTTGAAAATTGAATACAAGATTCCTAATGAGTGTTTAATTAGGTCAATAATTGTCACAATAATCTTTTAATATAAATTTACAATTAGAAATTGTACAAGTTGGGAAAATACAAATTATAATTGTGTAATTAACATTACAAGAAAAATTCTGTTTATACAAGTTTTACAAGAAATATAAAATAAAAATTTATCAAATAGACAAAATAATACTTACGAGCTTTTGTAATTCAAACATATTAAAATAGGTACTTGGTTCGTGAAAGCTTCGATGTATAATCAAAGAATTCCGTAGAGTTCAGTTAGAGACTATATATATTTTGGTTTATAGTTTATACCCATATTTTATAATGTATATTCTTATAACGGTATAACAATATAATAATACATAACTATTTTATTTTATAGAACAAGTATATTATAGTGAGTATTTGTTTTTCTGATACATTTTATATCGACATGTCTAATAATTAATTTAAATATATTGAATTTTAAGTTGTTTAGTATAGTTGTATAGACTTACTATGTTTGTAAGTCATGATTTATGATTTTAATGATCATGCAATATAAATTTTCAATGTAAATTTAAACCTCGTGTAAACGAAAATTATGATTACTATTGTTGAGTAGGTACAAAAGATTTCAATCTACAGGAGATAGAGATAGTTAAATAATTAATAACTATTATAAGATTATAAGCTAAAATGTTGGTACATCGCTTTAGTTTAAAGAATAAAATAAATTAAATCATAAACAATTACTGGTGTATTAGAATTATTCTATTAATCAGAAATTATATATTTGTTTTTGTAGGTGCTAATGGCGGCGAAAGTAAATATTAAAGATTTTTATATATACCTAAAACTATGATGTATTCAAGTAAACTATAAATTGAGGCTATTAATATTGCCGCTGTTATAATGTCGGTCTTGCACTCGACAACGAAAATTGAAATAGAATTTTCAAATAAGGTTATCGTCATTGGATTTCATTATGCGACGATTAAAAATCTTGGAAATATCTCTATTTCAGAAATTTGAAACTTAGGGAACTGGAGTAATGTAGCTAAAATAAAGCTTTATATTTCGTCTCCAATCAAAAGATATTGTAAAATTGTTTAGTTTATTAATCACCTCTCTTCTTTTTTTTATATCTTTAATTGTGTTTTTTGTGTATTGTAATTATTTATAGTTGTTATCAGACTTTGTATTTAGAAAGTCCAATATACATGACATTTAGTAGTGACGTGAGATTTGTAGAGTGTGACATACCGTCAATAAAGTTGTTCCAACATCCCGATTGTTTGTTTCACCCGTTGATTCTGTTTCGTGTACGTATGTCAAAAGAATTTATTTAATATCCGCTCTCTTCTAGATGAAATGTTTCTATTCAATATTGTATATTATAATTAGTGTATATAATATTATGATAAAAAATATTTGTACTATGTAATTATGTTATTAACAATATATTATTTTAACTTTTTTTTAAATAGAGTTACTAGGTATATAATTTAAATTGTATAAGGTTTATTTAAAATAATTATATTAATCATAAAAATTAATTATCCATACCTTTATATTTTTTTATTTAGATACACTTTATAGTACGTAGTTTGTTTGTTTTTTAATTGTATTGCGCATTTTACAATTTTACATTATATTTTTATGTGATACGTTTTTCGTAATATATTTTATAAATTATGATCACATAAAAAAAAACAAGATACTACATAATTGAAAAAAAAAATCAAATATGCTGCTCTTGTGTCATTATTATTTTTTTAAGTTCAAAATATTAATCTCACTATTTCAAATTCTTTAAATCATTTTTATATATTTTCCATTACCTACCATTTTTTTACAGACGCCTTTAGTATGTATATTCTTTTTTTGTTTTACTGTTTAGAATTTAGATATTCACTATTGTAAATTTAATTTTGTATAAAATTATAATTTCATTAATACTACGATATTATACGCATTATTTTTATAGGTAAAATTGGTAAATATTTATTTATTGTTTTTATAATTTTTGATTCTTTTGATGTATATCGTTGCGTAATTTTTACATTGAAGATATATTTATTAGAAATAAAACATAGCAAAGCTTTTAAATTAGAATTAGAATGAGAGAAGTTTACTTATTAGAATAAAATGCGCAAAATTATAAATTAGTTAATTATAATAGTAATATAGCTAAAAACGATTTGAGAGATTTTATGAAAAAATAAACGAGAGTATGATAAGATGTTTCTATATTCTAGAATATAGACACTTCTGTCCATCGTGACAACACAAGTAGTAATCAGTGTCTCAACAGATTTCAGCCCCCGCAGAGTTATTTTATGTTATAGTAACAAAACATATGGCTGGGGAGGACCATACAACCTTTAAAACCGTAAATTGTTTATAATTTGTACATATTAAAAATTAACAAAAAATGATTGTCCACAGATAGAAAACGTACGTATTATTTATTTATTTTGTATATAATTGAAGCATTATGTGTGAAGGACCTACAATTTTAGATTCTAAGTGGAGAATTTTAAAGAATATGTGTTTTATATTTTATTTTTTGGAACAGAAAAACGCTTCTAACTGCAACATTGTCGGTTTTTTTTTTTGTATAAAATTGGCAAAGTTCGGTTCATTTAAGTTAGCTACCAAAATTTGGGTAAAAATTAACGTTACAACGGCGAATAAATGGGGATATTTATATAACGATGGTTTTCGACAAAAATGATTATTGATGTAAGCAAACAATAAATAATCTGATCTAAATAAAACTATTTCGTTCTAAACTACAATGTTAATTCTAATGAGTTCCATCTGTGTTAAAATGAATTAGAGGACACTAGATAGTAATATCTTATATTTATTGAGTAAATAATATAATACTAATTTATCTGGTGCAATATTATTAATTTATTAAAATGTAAATTGAGCACAAAAAATCTATTTAGGCCGGGCATTATGAAAACAGATACAGACCAAATACAATGTAAAATCTGAGAATTTCACGGTTTTCTATGATGGATTGGAAAATGGTAGACACGAATATGAAGATAAAGATACTCAATGTAGCGTAATGGATTTTATTGACAAAGAGAAAGAAAACGAATTTTCTATGTCATACTGACGAATGATTTATTAAGAAATATAAATAACATAACACTGTGTACGATGAAAAGGGCGCACGATGGGGAGCTTGAACCTATCGAACGGTATGGCAGTCGGTGCAATGCCGGAATACTCCGACTATTACACTATTGACCGATATAGATACCGTCCGATGGGTTTTGGTTGAGATGTTTCTACCTGAAGTGCGCAAGTCTGCCCGAGTGGGTCTTGCTACAAATCAGGTAAACGACTGGTGCTTTGACGTCGGTCGTGCGGCCTTTTATATGTTGATTATCGGCGATTATTTCAGCCAGTCTCGTGTTCTGTGACAGACCGGCGAGTTATCGGTGCCGTGTTCTGTGACAGAAAACCCGAAACCGCAAAAGTACAATCGTCGATAAACGCATAATAATTATATAATTAAAAAGGAATGATATTGGTGATCATGCTCACGGTAGATAATAAGAATAACAATAAGAATACCAATAATAATAATAATAATAATAGCAATTATAACAATTATAATAAATAAAAGGTGAGCGGAAGGGCAGTGGTGTGCGTTATCTTCGTGACTGTGTGTTTGAACACTCAATACATTTTAAATATAATTTATATTCAAATACATAATACATTTGTGGAAAAATTAACTGCGTCCAATAGGGATATGGGACTTATAACTAATAATTATATAGGCTTACACGTCACATGACCATAAATAACGATTTAGTAATCAGATCGTACGCCTCTAAACATGTCGATAATTTTCAATATTTTGGACTAAATATAAATTATAAAACCGATTGCAATTATTAAGGTTAGGTAGATTAGTTAAAATACAAATTATCTTATCTATTATGTACATTTTAAGTTATTGTTTTTTTTTCATTTTTGCTTTATCACTAACAATTATAATGACTTTTTTGTTTTAGTTGAACTAAGTATGTAATAATAATATTTTTTAAATTGATATTTAATTCAGCTATTACTTAATTGTGATATAATTAGAAGTGTTTGGTTCTAAACTCCAATATTAAGTACCATTAGAGTTTATCTACATTGTAAAGTTATTTAGAGATTATCAAATAATATCTTATTTTCGTCATGTTAATAATTTAATGCTTAAATTAAATAACTAATTTTATTTCTCGAGAAATATACAATTAAAAAATGTCTAATTACGTAAAAAAAAAACAATTCAAAACAATCAAATGACTCTTGTGTAGAACTTATTGATTCAAATCCGATATATTTTTTTTTACTATAAAAAAAGATATCATAGAATGAAACTTAAGCAGCTTTGATATAAAGAATAACTGAGTATTTTGAAATTTTAAAAACTCATAATTTTTAATAAATTTGAATAATTAATGATTATTATAACTAATTAGTAACGATTAAAATTATTTTTTTAGAAGTGGTATATGGTACGTCAATACTATTAGTATTTTTTAATTTTATTTTTATGAAATTTCAAATTTGCATAACAAATGCGTGTGCTTTAAAAGGAAAAACTGTTAATTTAATTTTTTTTTCAAGTCAAGTTATTTTCATATAATATGCTAAACGCAGAACCAATTTATATTTGTTTTAATTTAACTGGTAGGTCTTGTTGTAATTATTATCATTGTGATTGCGATTTTGGTTTGTTGCGTGTTACAATATTGTTCCTGGTAAAAATACATTCTATTTTGACCGTTTTCAGATATCATGTATCACCTGATTGTATTTCTCAAACACTATGCAATTGTTTGTCTACACAAATTTTACATTTATCAAAAAAACGTCGTACATTTTGTATATATTATTCTTATATTGTCGTTAGTACGCTGTAGCTGATAGTAATATTTGAAGTTTTGCCGATTGAGCACTCTTCGTGGCTTCGTCACCATCGATTTACATCATCATTTTATCCTTTAATATTGTTTCTTTTTACGTAAGCCGATCATCGTCACGAATCTAAAATATATTCAATGTTTATAATTTAGAATTGAAATTACAAAAAGAATATTGAATTAAGAAATTATTAGGATAAGGCTTTTACCTATAGTTATTTCATTTGCAGAACACCCACATGAGTTGTTTCTGTTTTACAAACATACAATCTAGCTATTTTGTATTCAGGCGAACTGATTTTAGTTTTTAGCTTAAATTTAAGAGGGAATTGACCGAAGAGACTTTAAAATTAAAGGTAGCGTTTTCATCAATTATCTCGCGTAGGTTTTATTCGATATTTAAATTTATAAGTGAGCTATAATGTTTAAAATATTATAATAAATAAATAATGATAACCCCCATAAAAAAATCATGTTTGTAGACAATCGACGAAAAACAACTAATGTTATGATCCTATCTTTAATTTTTTTATTCGTAATTTCATCGTAATATTAATTATTATTTCATCAGAATGCTAAAAATACAAAGTTAGTTAAAATTATTTGATCCAAAAATAGAACTAGTAGGTCTTTAACTGTAGATTATTAAATTCATAAACAATTGTTTTTTATTTTTGATCAAGTTTGTTTTTTAATAGCACTACAAAAAAATTAAAAGGACCTTTTATACATATTCAAATGGTTGACTAATTATGATAATTTTTATATCGACATCAATATTTAAAAAAAAATAATTACCTTAAACAAAATGTAACAGTTTATTTGTTTTTAATAAGTTCAAATGATTTTTTTTATGGAAAATATTATTATTTATAGAAAATTTCAATATAAATATTCAGTAAAACGTATGGTTATTCGTTATTAAGCTACAGCAAAATAAGAAAATCGATTCTTATCTTTTTATAAAATTTTTCTATTAATTAAGAGTTATTGGAAATTATTACTATTTTAACCCGCTAACCCGTAAAATTGATTTTATACACAAACAAATAATATAATAAATAAAAAACGTACACATCATTACCATATCAATACATTCATCGCTCGGATTAGAATTTAAACATATTGTCTCCAATCAGTTTGAAGTGAATGTAGCTCTACTAAGGATTTACTGAATATTTTAAATCTAGATTATTCATAATTCTTAATAAACCTTAATATTTATTATTAATTACATATTGGGTAGTAACAATTGAAATTATTATTTTTTAGAAAATCTACGTAGTACGTAAATATTATAAGTATTTTTTAATTTTATTCGTATGTAAAATTTCGTTTTAGATATTATTTTTTTACGTAATTTCCACTGAATAAAACAACATATTTCTTAATACTTTTTATTTTCAAATAATAATTATTATTATAAGATATTTTCTCGATTTTTACTTTTTTGAATGAAGGGATACGTTTTTAATTTTATATTCTGAAGCCAAATATTTCCCGGTGTATTTTGATACATTAAAATCGAAATTCGGACGAGTACATTATAAATTATACAATAGGTACCTATGTAATTTCATTTTTTTTATAAATAAAATTTAAAAATTATAAAATATGCAATAAAACAAATAAATAAATAAATAAATAAATATTTACAATATGTATAATTTGAAGAAAATAAAACACCAAGTATGTGATAAAAATTTTAAAATAAGAAATATTTTTTCAAAAATGAAATAATATTATATTATATGTATCAAATCCTATTTCTCCCACCTATTTTCTGAAGAAATAGCAAATGTATTAAGTTTTGAGCTCTGGTAATAATATGTATTTTAAGTTACAGTTTGCAGATTAGTAGACCAACATTTTACAGGATATCCTGTACTACTCTACTCTACTCACCGAATACTCGTTAAATTTTAAATTTTGATGTATCGAAATACCCTTAAAAGTATTCTGTTCCAAAAAAAAGATTACATTTATATACCACCATTCAAAAAATATAATTTTAAGATATATTATATCTAAAAAATATTTTCAAAAACTTTTATACATTTTAAGTAATGAGTGATTTTCAATAAAATAACCTCCCACTATAAAATATATTTTGTACATATTAAAAATTAACTAACAAATTATTGCCTGCAGATGTCTCAGGTATGTCTTATTTTGTTCTTTCTTGTATACAGCGTAATAACGGGGTTTTATGATAAAAGAATTACCCTGTATATTTATGGTATTTTGCAAGACATATGGCCTACAATGTTTTATTTAATATGAGAAAATCTGTGTTTTTATTTTATTGATTGAAATAGTAAAAATAATTACTTCTCAATATTTTGAAAACTACAATACAGTACACTGCATCATCAGTTTTACTCTTTTATATACATTTCTAAAAACAAATGATCCCAGCTTATTAAACTCGTAAATTTATCTATAATTTATAAATTAAAATTTACAATTTAATCAAAACCAATAAGTCACTAAATTTTAAAAATTAACTCATACTAAATATTTTGAAATCACGATAACTAATAAAATAACCTTAATTTATTTAATTTTCAATATAAATTTATTATTAAAAATTATAATTACTTTTTTTCAGGAAATCTATCTAAGAGTAATTATTATATTTTTAAATCAATATTTATTAGTTCATCAAATAATGGTTGATAAATACATATCATTATTTTTTAACTGTGATCTAACTAGAACTGTTTGGTTCAAAAGTATAATATTAAGACCAATAATTATAGGTTCAATATACCTACAATATACATGGTTAGAAAAATCAGAGACTACCAATAAATAATTCCTTATATTTATGGTATAATAAATTAGTTCCTTATTAATGGTTCAATATTATTAATTTTTGCAATACAAAATTTGCACTTTTCTCTTGAAACATACCTTTAATGTTAGTTAAAAATGTTCGTACAGATTGAAAAAATAATTTAACAACCAAATATTTCTACTTAAGAACTTTTTGATTACTAATTGATATTTGTGAATTTACTAATAAAAAAAAATATTTTAAAGTTTAAAGTTTAAGAAGCTTTCCTATGGAATTTCTTAACAATACGAAATGTTGATGATTCATAAAATGTATTATTATTGGTAGACTTTGATTTAATTTTAAACACAATAATTTAAAATAGAGTAGGTAAATTATATATATTTGTAACAATTTGTATTACTTTTTTAATATTATTTCAGTTCAAACAGGTACGTTATTAGTTTTATTTTATAATAAACAATTTAAATTAAGATTGCATTTTTTATTTTAAACTTACGCATTAACATCGTATAATAGGATGACAAAGTGGCCGAACGTGCTACGTTATCGGTTCAAATTCCGAACACGGGTGGCATCTCTCTTTGAGCTGGCGACTGTTTAAGGGGCGAGCCCCTCCACCAGGTGTTGCAGAAACCTACGTATGCCCAACGATAAATTCTGCCAAATAGGCTTCTGAATTAGGTCTTCATCCTTCGGGCCTACTGTCGGACATGGTGATACAAAAAAAAAAATCATATAATAATTTATCAGTTAATATAACTTTAACCATTTTTAATCGCAATATAGTTTCACCTGTGAATCATCTTGTTAAAATGTTAGTTTCTTTGTTGCTCAAACTCAAATTTAGTTTTTTAGTACGTTATTCTCAAATAAAACAGATTCTCCAAATCTCCTTCACTACATACATTTTAAAGTTCCTTATTTTTCTTTTCATGACAATTATCTATTTTAAGTTTCAATATATTATAACATAAACTATGGTACTCATGAACCACGTGAAAGAATGATGAGGATTGCCAATGTTCGACCCTCCAAAGTACCAATTAGATGAATTTTTCTTTTCAAAAAGGGGCTGAAATAAAACCAAAGTATTATTACTACTCCAAAACGTGACGACTGCCACAAAAAAAAAAAAACAAAAACACATTATTGTAAAATCAATACATTTATCACTCCGTTCAGAATCTAAAATATTAAGTATTCGCCTTTTTTATAGTATTTAGAGATAGTATCTTAAAATATATCATATAATAATATATTAATTAGTAAGTTTATGATTTGATTTCTAGAATTTACGAGTAAGTGTATTATATTTAAATATATTGTAGCTCAATTTATAAAATATGTGTAACATAACTTTTATAGTTATTACTATCCTTTTAAATTTATTAATAATTACTAATAATCATGGGTATATTACACTTCAATAAGAGATTTACAAACATACTTGTGTATTACTATTATTATCGTTAACCCAAAAGGTACAAACGATAGTCACCCAACCTGACTATTATTTTATTGGTCAAAATTATTACCTTCGCTCAAACGACCACCACCCGTTATCATTAACCCAATAGATATATTAACAGAATACGTTGATTCTTCACAATTAGTATTAAAACAGAAATTTTTAAAAGCGTGTGCGTTTATATTTTTTTCATATTCTATACTTTATTTACGTTAGAATCATATACAAATCATATTACATTAATACAACAGTTAATTAATGTTTTTTTAGAGCGTGTAGTAATGAGTACGTATATTTTTAACTTTATCGTGTATAAAATATATTTTTAACCGTTGAAGTGCGTTTCTACTTTAAAATGTTTAAAAACTAATATGCATTTGAATTTATTTAATCTATTTAAATTTAATATAAAATAAAAACTATAAAATAGCAGAATATTTTGATTTGTATAAATAAATCACCTCAGAAACACTAAAGTTTACATTTTAATTGTTTAATTATATATTATATAATATACTCGAGTGAGTCTCGTAGTAATAATAAAGTTTTAAATATGAATTTAGTGATGTATCAATTTATACGAAAAACTATGGTGAGCTGGAACAATTTGTCAGTCTCACTAAGTAATCTGTTTATTATCGCTATTGAAAAATGTGTTATAGTATAATAGGTTAGGTCAGGGGTCTCCAAACTTTTTTATTGAAGGGCCACAAAAAATATCAAATGCTCTTAGCGGGCCAAAAGTTTATTAACACATATAATTTTTAATTTTATGAAAATATAGGTATACAAATATAAGTTAACTTTAAATCTTTTTATAAAATATTGTCTACAATATACTTAAATATAATTGGTATAAATTTAAATGATAATAATATATGCATTGTAATTTTAATATTTTTTTTTTTTAATGAGAAGTATGAAATTGATGTTTTTCTGCTAATATTCGATCGAATTGGGGTTGTACGTTGCTAGTTCCAATTTTCAAAATTGACTCCAAGTGTTTGTCAGTCATGGCCGATCTATATTTCGATTTGATGTATTTCATTTTAGAAAAAGTTTGTTCGCACAAATAAGTCGTAGCAAATACAGATATATATTCAATTGCAAATTTTTTTAAATTTGGATACTGTATATCTGGGAGAAATTTATAAAAATCAACTAAAGTCTCTTCACGATGTTTGATTTTCAGTGCATCATTACTTTGTAAATCAATCATTTCCATTTGAAGGGTAGGAGGTATTTAAATTACACATATATTTAGATATCTATATTTTATTTACCGTTTTATGGGTGCTGCGGGCCGTAGTTTGGAGACCCCTGGGTTAGGTTATGGTATTAGGCTATGGTATGAGTAATACGGTAGGTTTATTGCATTTTTATCATAAACATTTCATATGTTATATTACATATAGTTATATAATTAAGATAATATTTTTCATTAATATTATTGTTATTCACTTTTGTGTCAATACTTATTCACCACAAAACTATTTAAATAATTTTATGGTATACAATTTGTATTAGATAATAGCCTTTAACTAGCTGTTCATATTTTTAAAATGGTCATTGCATTAGTAAAATTAAATTGATAATACACATAAAAGTATGAAGTTCCGTGAATAATATTTTTAAATTATAACAAAACAATTATTATTGCTATTCAATGTGAAATTATGTTATTTCGCCATAATTTAAACTTAAAATATAAAGCTTATTTATTTTGTTAATTATTATGGTTATGAAACTTCTTATTTCATTTTCAATCAAGCCCCAGCTGTAAATATTACACATCTTATAAATTTTCAACGGCAAAAGTTTTTTCAAATTTTCATGAATTTTACCAAATTTAAACTTTGAAAACGTATACAAATATATTGTGTCTATTTATTTTAAGTATATTTTGATATACCGATAGAACAATATTTGTGGAATATTTAATAACATTTTTAAGCTTTTCGACTGCTGATCGAACTACTGAACCTAACCTGTTGTATCATTTTTATCGATATTTATTATAGAAATAAATTGAAAAATTTTAAAACATTGAATGTGAAGTATTTAGTTCATTATTGGTAATTGGCATATTGTCAGTAATTGCAAGTACATACATAGGCAAGATTTATGCAGAAGGTTAGGTTTTTTTTTATGAGATGATATTATAATAATTATGTATTAAAATGTATGAATTGTTGTATGTATGTATACAATTAAGTGTGCGTGTAATGGTGTAATCGCGTAAAATTATATTAATGAAGTCTAAAAATTCAATCAACTATGTATATAGATTTGAATAGCAGTAATGGTATAATTGTAAAATGTGTGATGATGTTGTTATCTTTATATGGATAAATTATATTTATTTCACCTCATTTTTATCTAGATAATAATTTGTTACTGTTATCCCATCTATCAATTTTCTAGATATGGTATAAGATATATATGCCTTCACTATAATTGTATAAAATAATTATATTATTAAATATTAGATATTTATCATAATTTTGTTTATTTTTAACAGCTATTGCGGAAAAATACCAAGAAAATCTAAAGAGTACGAATTATTTTATACTAGTATTAACTATAAATACCAAAATACTACCTATGTGGCTATAAGTAGTAAATATTTTGATCATTGTTACTTGTTCCAAAATAATAACTCTACTTTGTTATAATTTGTGTTTATAATATTAATAAAGTAATTGTTAAGTATATACAAATAATTTGAATGAATATTGACCTCGGATTATTGTAGTAATCGACTTGTGATCTACCTGTGATCACGAAATCATTGTCTGAATGAAGTATTGAATAAAATGTTACAGAGTTTGAGGTATAACATTACCTTCATATTATTTGTATATAAACGATTCTTAAGATATTATGTGGGTAAAAATTCAACTCATCTAATACAAATTAATTTTTTAGATCATCAAAACTATCCAGCAAGCCCGGTGACCAGATACTGTGTTTTTAGCAATATAACAGATAATGATGCTCATAGAATATACTATCAACACATTTTTACGGAGGTTATTGAATCTTTGAATAAATGACTTTTTCTTGTGTCAATGAAACTTTCTTAAAAAGATGTATTTAATGAAATAGTCAGGATTGCTGTTACTTTTTTTTTAAATTATTTATTTTAATTTATGTTATATTTAGTATATATATATCTATATTATTCAGTATAAGAACTTTAAATAATACATATTTACAACCAAGCAAAGATGAAATGTTACATTCAAGTAAATTACCTACTTAAGAAAAATTGTTGTAAAAAGAATGCAATAAACAATCAAATATATTTATGTATGTTATATTTCTATTTGCTATAATCAAATTAAATAGAAAATCAGAAACTAGAGATACTTTTTTTTCAACAAAGTCTATCTAAAAAAAAATAAAAATGGATTTTTGTTGTTTTTTATAAATAACTTAATAATACAAATACAAAATATAGTTGTGCAGTCAGATACTGATGAAGCATCTTATGATTTTGAGTGTGTTAATCTGTATATTTAAGTCTAGATATGTATATGATGGCCTTAAAACTAAGCAAGTAACTCAACCAGTCGCCGACTGGTAAAATAAGGTATGGGGTGCTAAATAATTTTACGGGAAAATAGCAAAATTCTTTTTGGTAAATTTAAATTATGTAGATTATTTATAAAATATTAAAATATTTTAGTTAGTTGCAAAAACTTGTACTTGTACCAAGTTACAACAAACATTCAATCAAAATTGTACAGTATGATATAAAAATTAAATACGTTTCCTAAAATTCTACAGTTGTATAGTAAAAAAGTAAAAATAAATTGATGTTCTGTGATTTAATATTCGGTTATTATTTATTATATTTAATTACGTCAATAATATCATAAATCCGATTTTAGCGATTGAGATATAGTAGATATATGACTATATATCTACTATATAGCAACCTAAAAATACTCATACTATCTCAGTTATACATTTTTATGTTTACTAACAGTATAGTAATTAAAATGTTAATAAAAATAATAAATTTACCAAGAAAAGCTACAATCTTTAGAAATTTAACTTTGAAAAACATGGTTAATAGTCGTTAATTAGCATTTCCTCAGTATACATAACGGACATAAATACTTAATTGATTACTATAATATCTTGAGTGGAATCTACTGCTAGAGACAATCTACTAATATTTTCGTTGAGAATAAAGTACTGAATTTCTTAGCTGATTATTTTAATAATTTTATTAATAGTTGACATTGACATACTCGTAGAACCAACCAAACTACTTCGTCTAGGACTTTTAAATTTGTTTTTGCATTTTTTTAATCATATTTTAAATGTTGTATTTTAAAAATTTTAAATGGGATCATATTTTACCACAAGTTGAGCTATTGCTAAAGTGTTACTGAATTTTTAGGTCTTTATGAAGATTATTGTTTGTGAAATACTCATTTATTTTTTTCCTAAAAATTTTTTTCTGATAATTAGAATATAGACATTTTTTAGTTATTTATTTGTAATACGGAAAAAAAAAATTTGAAAACGGTTAGGTATTTTTAAATGAACGAAAAAAGATTGTATTTCAAAAAAATATAGCATTATAATTATTATGGTAAAATTCTATGGTAACCCAAAACATGATAAAAAATAAGTGCACCAACCATTGAAATTGTACTTAATATTTTTTTTTATTAAATTGTTAAATATGTTCAATATACACTGCTAATTAAATTTAAGTTAATTTTAACCCCACGGTGGTCTAAATCAAGGTTCTATGTTGACTTTTTATTTTATTTTATTTTTACATTTTAATTATTTAACTTACCACTTAGGTATATAACTATGTACATTAATATATACTTTATTTATAATATAGCAGTACAAACTGACCGCGTTCTACAATCTTAAGTTTTACCAAACCGTAAAGAGTGTCCGCGTTCTGCACTGTAGCTTTCTAACCGACCGTACAAAGATACCGCTTACCCTAAATCAAATATAGAGTTATCTGAGGGCATGGACCAATTGCGTCTAAAACAAAATTTTTATAAAAGGGTCAATATACCAATTGCGCTACATATATTTTAGGGTCAGTGTACCAATTTCCCCTCTTATAATTTTGGTTAGTGTACCAATTGCTAATAAAGCAATTGCGCTCTTTATATTTTACGGTCAATATAACAATTGCGCTTATATTCAAATTATATTATTTTAATTGCCATGCTCAAATTATTATTTAAAAAATTATGATTATTCTTAAAACATGCAAAGTACAAAAATAAAGATTACCATAAACTCAAAATCGTATTATTATTATTATATCTTTGTGATTTAACCACCTATTCTCTTATTATTATTAATATTGTTTTATTTTCATTTTCATTCTAAACTGTATAAAGCCTATACGTTTCACCAACTTGGAAGACTTTTAGTTTTAAGTTTTCCTTAGGTAATGTAAAATGTATTGAGTGCAATTGGTCTATCGACCCTAACATTTTTAAAGCGCAATTGGTATATCGACCCTACAATGTTTCGAGCGCAATTGGTGTATGAAAAGGTAATATTAAACGCAATTGGTAAACTCCCAATGACATCCGTAAAAATCGCTTTAAATCTTATATAATCCATAAAACTTCTCAATACCTCCATAAAAAAGCCTCAACACTAGTAATAGTCATGAAACTACTCAATAATAACATAAAAAAAGCGGTATAATTCCATAAAAAATCCTTAAAATTCCTGAGTTATCACATATGACATCCGTAAAAATCGCTAAAATTATTTTATGAATAATGAAACTCCCTAATATTTCCATAAAAAAGCTTCAATACTAGATGCTATTCAGGAAAATACAAATATTCCCATAATACATCCGTAAAAATCGCTATAAATCTTATATAATTCACGAAACTTCTCAATACCTCCATAACAAAGCCTCAAAACTAGTTTGACTGGTATTTTGTGCGAAAAAACGATCATCTGTCGGTTACGCGGGGGCTATAATAAGATAAAAGTCGTAAATCGTAGAAGTAATTAGTATAAATGAAAGGCGGAGACGTGACGTCCGACAAGACGAGATTTTCAAAATTAGGGCTAGGTAAGGTATTCCACCAATGATGTAGAATGCCAATTGTTTAGAATATATTGATCAGAATTAATCTTGTTCTTGGTATAAACATCTTCACAACGTCCAATTTTATATTTATAGGGCTTTAAATTATTATGTAGTGTTGCTAGCTCTGTTCCAGCTCAAGGAAGATACCTATATCTTAGTCTAGTATCCGATGATCTCAGCTTTGAACGTCGTAATTTTTGTACTGTGATCAATACATTACCTAGTTCCTAGCCATTCTGCTAAAATAAGCATTATTAATTATAATTAATTAATATTCATTAATATTAATTTATGTTGTGTAAATAAACTTTAATTTGACTTTTAATATTTCTGTTAATGTGTGTAAGACCTAACAACAGTATAAATAAAATTAACTCGCATTGTGCAATAGTATTATATTTATAAAATATATAAACTAGAGTAACATATCATTTTCGCAATATTAAAATAACAATGACTACATTTTTATACATAGTCAATAAGTATGATTTCACAAAAAAATATGACTATAACAGAGTTATAGCCACTTGACTGCTTTTTTTCTCAATTCTTTCGAAAAATAAAACGTAATCTCTTAATGACAAACTATATAACAAATTACCGTCCTAAAAGTTTCAAATCTAAGCATTTTATCAACAAATCATCGTGTACCTACGAGTACACATACATAATAAAAAAACCTAGTTTGCAATATTCAGTTTCTAAATAATATAACCATGTAGTTGTATAAAAAACATCATGTATTGTAGTATACATACATTGAAATATGACGTTATAGAGATTATAAATAAATTTGTGTCATTAAGCAGTCAACGTGCTAACCTAGTTTGCAATATTGTAATGCTAAGTATAACCATAGCTAAGTATTAAACATCTGTTAAAAGTTAAAACCCATAATATACTTGTTATATGTGGCTAATCGTTTGACTCAACCTCACTGATAACTCAAAATATTACACCGGAAATCCTTCAACGATATTTCCAGCGATTACTTCCTCTGAACAACGAAACATAACCACCCGTTGATAATATTACTATTAATAATATTATATTTTTAATAATAATAACTTGACTGCATTAAAAATAATCCATAAATTATACAAGTGAAAATGTATTTAAATGATTGTATCCAAAAGCCTAGGCTTATGGATGAAACAACAAATTTTATTTTAAAGGTTAATTTAAAATTTTAAGATAAATTACCCTTAAAAAGGTATCCAAATTTATTAAGTTTGAACAAATAAATAAGCGGCAATTAAATAATAATAGATAAGACAAGAAGAATATTTAAGTAAAAAAATGATTTGATGGATAAAGGTTTTACAACCAACAGATTTAATCTTTTGTACCTACTTGTATTTTTTATAATATTGGTAATTATTCAAAAATTATATCATATAACTCCATGTATAAATGTATATTGTATACCTATAATAAAGGAATATTACCTTTATTCCCAAACTCGCTATTATATTTTATTTAATTTAAAAACATTGTAAATTTTTTTATGGGTAGAATAAGGTCCGTCACTCCAGCACCCCAAGTTGTGATTTTCTTCACCGAAATTGCACAAGATTATGTAAACTGATGTGACAAAATGAAACCACAAAAACTATTTTTGTAACCTATAAGAAAGTTCAGAATTTAAAACTTGACTTCGGAGTGCCAGCATGACGTCACTCCAGCACCCGGTTCGCTTCAAAATGATTCTATTGAATCGAAATTTTAACAACATTTTGTAACCAATTGTAATCTAATATTCCAGATACAAGATTTCACGTTAACAATAACAATAACATTAAGAATCGTAAGAAATCTAACCTATCGGAATATATACTTATGTGTGTGTAAAATATATATTTTTCAATATTAATATAAATTTATTATTTTTGATAGTTTTTACACATAGCTTTTTGTTTTTTTTTTAAATTTAGATATATTTATAGGTAGTATTAATAATCATATTATGTTATGTATACATAATACATACATAGTTATATTTATAATTTCAATTTCATCAAATCCAACTTTTTAGTTTTTAGAAAGTTATAATCATCGATTTTAAGATGTTTAATACGTATTGATAGTCATGGAGGCCCGGGAGTTCATGAAGTTGCATGATTTTTATGAGTACATCAGAAAGATGCTTGATGAGAAAAAAATTTGCATCACAATCTAACGAATTCAAAAATTAAATATTAGCATATTTTCGCATATTTTGAAATTTTTTAAAAAAATTCATACTTTAAAATAAAATTGCATTTTAGAGTGTTTTTTTTTTTTAATATTTCATAATAATGTCGAACTTTGATTATATTTCAAAATGTATTTATTGAAAAATATGTTCTTATAAAAACGGTAATATAAAATAAAAACCCGATTAAAATTAAAGGTCGTTACTTGATCGGGCTGATAAAAAATTATTGCCGTTTATTTGTACATATTTGAAAACCTATCAAAATCCTTATTTGTTGTGAATTTTAATTCTCGAAGTAAATATTACATAATATTATATTATATTAAAATTGTGCATATTTTTCCCAATATTTTAATTATTTTTTTTACCAGAAACAAAAATAATTTAACTTCAAAAAAAATTTTCATTTACTGTTTATTTTAATGATTTAAACCCATATTTGAATGCATATTTTGATAGTTTTTAATGCATGAACTTCCAGGCCGTAGTCATGATGAAATAAATTATTATTTCGTCCTAGCCTGTGGGTAGTTATGTGTCGATATGACAACACTGATGATAGTTAATAATTTAGTAATGGTCATTAGTACCTATGTTTTCAATACTTTTAATTATTTGTCCACACAGCAAAGTGCACAAACATGTAAATATTTTACTATTCCTGCACTACAACATTATTTTGTAATATTTCTATGATATTGTATTTAAGTATAAAAATATTTTAATGCCCTGCCCTATTCTACCTATAATATACTGCTTATTGTTTAAGCGAAATAAAATATCAGTGAGAATGTTATGATGATGTTAAAGATACAGTTACAATTAAATCTAATAATTATAGGTATAATGTGTATGTGAAGGTACTGTTTTATACTAAATTATAAATTTTCGGTAATATACTAAAAATTATAAACTAGTTTTAAACACATTAATTCACATTAAATCACAAGTTTAAGGATAAATGATTAAATATATTCTTTATCTAATACTTTATCTATGGTTTTAACGGAATTTCAGTTAAGTCAGCAATTTCGAATTAGGGTTAAATTTGGTTACAAAAGGTTGTTCAATTTTAGTGTATATTAATATGTATATTTTTGAATATATTGAAATAAATATGACGTTATTAAGAGTTTAAATGAATTGGCGTCATTACACACAAAACGAGTTAACCCAGTTTGCAGTATATGTTTGCTAAATATAATCATGTAATTGTTTACACATGTGTTAAAAACATATAGGATAAGTAGCTAACCGATTGACTTACGAGTTTCTCGCTGAGAGTTCAAAATTATACAACAGAAATCCGTCAGAAGAAATTCCAATAATTACCTTCCCCTAAACCAACGAAACTTAATCAACCGTTTATCTGAACTGATTCAAGGCAGATGACGGTCCAATAACGCCATTCGGCATGGCGCAAAACCATACACGGGTACCTCAAATTTGGCCGATACTCTAAAATTTAAAAAAAAATACAGATTTTTTAATATTTCTTTTGCATGATATTTATCCAAGTTCAATATATTATCATAAGTAATAATATATATACTATAGTACATCAGTATTTAAGTAGCTATCACAAGTGATGAGTTTATTGTAGTTCTGAGTAAACCTAAATATATATCGAAGATACCACCCTATACCTACACAAATTCCGTATAGTGACTGTGAAATAGCACAGAAATCTACCAAGTATACTCCTTAATGTTTTAACCATCGAGTCAATATAAAAATTTCATTTTAAAAACATATTATTTGTGATATACAGATACTTCACTGATTCTTTATCTCTTATACAGTTATATACATAATTAAAAATTACAAGTATCCATCAGATGTATATCTCTAGAGTCTAGACATTTGTCATTGTGTAATTAAAAGTGTTCTTTAAATATGGAAAAAAAGATATAGCATTATTTATTAAATTTTATTTCCAGATCGTCACATAAACCAATCTTGAATATATGACAGTTTTTATTATTTTACTCATTAAATTAAATTAATTTAAATCATAAATAATTAGGATCGTAGTTTTATCCCGTAAACCGTTAAACACTAAATCAAGAAGGTCATTTATGTATTCAATGAACAACAAAAGTTCTAAAACTGTACCTAGAAGAGCACCAGAATATAAACTATTCAAATTATTAAGTACATCATTAAAACGAACCTGTCGGCTAAGATTTTCTGGAAAATTTTTATTAATTTATTTTCGACCAATTGAATGCCATATTTATATTATATTTTTAATATATTTAATTAGAAAATTAGTTATTTAAATGTAAATACAATTTTACTTTAATATTTTGATATATGTATTTTTTAAATATAAGTTTCTGTCATTTATTCAAAATTCAAATCATTTTAAAATTGTTTTTTTCTATATTTTAAAAATAAATAATTACAAAATTCGGAATTTTCAAATTTTCAAAAACATTTTTTCAGAAAACATAAAAAAAAATAGAATTGGTATTTGAATTTTTTTTATATTAAATAATTTTAATAGGTATACTATTACTTATGTAATAATCATTAATAACAGCTACTGATATTCCAATTAATTTACATGCTGTAAAATATAAAATAATCAATATAAGTTCAAAATTAGGTATTATTTAATCAAATTCATGGTGTAAAAAGTTTTGCACGGTTGGATTCTAGAGGTATAGGGTATGCTGTATTAAGCCTCAAATAACGTATACATTAAATTAACTAGCATTACGTAATAGTATTGTTTTAAAATTGTATTAAGAAAGTAATACAATTATGTAATAATATAACAAATATACGATTGTTTAATTAAGTTAGGAAACGACATAAAAATAATAAATTCATCCAAACTAGGTGAAGATAAGATTTACGCAATATAAAATATGAAAATATTTATGACAAAATATGGTTTAAAAAATAATTATGAATAGGCCAAAATGGAATAAATTTAATTCTACACATCCTATTTTTGGACGATATTAGTTTTTCAATAATTTATGTATAATGATACTCGTTATAGTTCTGTAATTAAAAACCATTATTTATGATGACAAAAAACTTTTACGTAGAGAATTATATCTTAGTTAGGTTATAATGCAATTTTCAAATGCACGTTTTCGGAAAGAAATCAATTATTCAGTTTACTGTTTATAGTAAAACTAATTAAGTTAATAGCGGTATCAACAACATAGCATATAAAAGGTATACTTAATAATATACGTTAAAAAGCCGTCTGGGATCAATATCGTTATTCTTACACTACGAAATACCATTGAGTTCAAATTTAACACATTAATTCCAGTAGCCCACTAATTGATACCTATCGTTCAGCAGAGCGGTAACCATTTGACTAAACTTTTTTTTCTTATTCCAGGATTTAAAATTTCAAAAATTAAGTACGCTAATTATTAACTTACGAATTTTTCCCTGAGAGCTTAAAATTACACAATGAAAATCGGTACAATGTATAATGTTAGTATGAATAAGACATTTTTTATATTTTTAAGGTGATAAGAAATCACTTCTTCAGCACTAGTTTTGCTTTAAGGCCGTACTGCAATATATTATACGAATATTTCTTGTAATATTGATCACATCCTATTATTTTATGTTTAAATGTATACTCTATATAAATTAATTGGAGTAATAATTGGTGTATTTCGAAAAATAATTCTGATTTAGTGTAGTTATTTTCAATGTTAATCATGACTATAATATAATATCCTTCCTTTCTACAATAATCTAAATTAAAATAAAAGAATTAGCAACCACAATACCATATACATTTTTTTTTCATTTTTTCCTAAACCATGAGTATAGCCATTTTGTAGATTTATTTATTTGTAATATGGAGAACAAAACAATTTTGAAATTGGTTAGGTACTTTTAAGTTAACGAAATAAAATTATATTATATAATAATAATACTTTATTGTCAAAATAATATTTTACATACATATAGATAACAATAAATAAAAATAAAACAATTAATGATGCCACCCCAAAAGCATAGCTTGTGGTGGGTGCAGCAAGTTCAATACAATACTAACATATTACAATTTATTATTATATATTTTATATTTGCATTATTATTAACGTATTACATTTTATAAAAAACTTATTTCTTAGAGATAAATGTAATAGAAAGAAAATACAATTGCAAGTTTTTATTTATAATATAATATGATTCAGATTCAGATGTTTTAAATATTTTTTATAATGATACTTTTTTTATATGATTATAAGTAATTAGTTTGACACTAACCAACAAAATACATGCCAACTGTGCGATACAATTAGTTATAGTAATTTCCTTAAGATGACGTTATACCCGAATGTGTTGTATTTACGTACATCATACCAAATTTACGTTCAGCAGAATACATTTTGTGATGTTAGCTTTAATTTAAGAGTAAATTTACCTATTATCAAATTTGAAGCTAAAAATATTATCTAGAAAATATTATATGGTTTTATTAATATTATCATTTTAAAATAAGTGATAACTATATAAAATATTACAATTTTAAAATGTTCATAAGTCACTTTAAAATGATAATATCAATAAAAGCATACCTATGCCATTTCCTAGATAATATTCTTAGCTTTAAATTTGATGTAAATTTAATCTAAAATTAAATTAAATATTATAACATTAATGATATATAAAGCAAACATGTCTTATTATTGATAAAATCTTATACATAGTGATATAACCCCCAGCTGCGGAAAACTTATCAATAAGAAATGGAAAACCCTCTCTGGATAATTAATATCGTAACAATGTTTCCCTGACCACGTTAAACTATATTAAAAGGATCTTTTCCCCCAAACTCAGTATTATATTTATTTAATCCAAAAACATGGTTAATTTTTGGACATGTAGAATAATTATAGTTGAAGCACTCAACCTTCCATTGTTTCTGACATTTCCATATTTATAAAAATACAGGTTTGTTAGTATTTCTTTTGCATGAGATTTCTCCAATAATAATTTTTTGTTTAGCTAATGAAAAATATGTATATTTTTTTTAATACATTGAACAATGGTGTTATTAAGAGTATAAATAAATATGCGTCATTACACAGTCAACGTGATAACCCAGTTTGCAGTATTTTTTGCTAAATATAAACGTGTACCTATTTGTTTACACATGTGTTAAAAACTATTGGTTAGGTAGCTAACCGATTAACTAACGAGTTACTGGCTCAGAGCTCAAAATTATACAATATAAATTCGTCAACGAAATTTCCTATAATTACTTCCCCCTAAGCCAACGATACTTAACCAACCGTTTATCTGAAGTGATTCAAGACCGATGACTGTCGAATACACTCCATTAGGCATGACCGTGAAACCATACCCGGTACCTCTAAATCGGCTGACACTTTCAAATTTATAAAAATACAGATTTTTTAGTACTTCTTTTGAATGAGATTTCTCCAAGTTAGGTTATTATAATTAATATATAGTAAATCAGTATTTGAATGTAAAGGTTTCTTAAAGGCTATCACTAGTGACGAGTTTATTGTGGTTCGGAGAAAACATATATATATATATCGAAGTTGGGTACCTCACACATTCACACATTCCGTATAGTTCCTGTAAAATAGCACAAAAACCATTGTTAGGTGATAGTACACTATATTTAATGTTTTAATGCTATTAAAATAAATATACTGCTTAATTTTATTATCACCGTGTCAATATTACTATTTCATTTTAAAAACTTATCATACCCAGATATATCAATTATAACCATGTAATCATGTTTACACAAGTGTTATAAAATATAGGTTAAGTAACAAACCGATTGACTTACGATTTTCTCGATGAGAGCTCAAAATTATACAACAGAAATCCGTCAACGAAATTTCCAATAACTACCTCCTCCTAACCCAACGAAACTCAACCACTCTTTGACCCGAAATGATTCAACACAGATGACGGTCCAATAAATTCAATACACCGACATTCGGTATGTCCATGAAACCAAACATGGATACGCTTAATCGGCTGTCACTCTCATGATCAAAATAAATACATAGTTGTTAGTAGGTACTTCTTTTGCATGAGATATCTCCAAATTCAATAAATCATAAAAAATATATAGTATATCACTATTTGAATGAAAAGTTTTCTTAAAGGCTATCCTTAGTGTTCAGTTTATTGTTGTTCTGAGCAAACCTAAATATTTATCGAAGGTAAATACAAGTAACCATTAGATGTATATATCTTGACATGTAACATCGCTTAATTTAATGGGTTAATTAATATCAAAATTTTTAATTTTTGATATGGAAACAGTGATAAAATATCTTTTTTAAAATGTATCTCCAGAATTCGCATTAAACCAAATCTTTAATAATTGACAAAATTGTTGTTGCTTTACGCATTAAATAATTTTAAACCATAAATTAGGTTCGTATTGTCATCGACGATACAGAAAGTTCTAAGGATGTACCTAAAAGAACACCACAATATAAATTATCTAAGTTCCTTAATACATAATTTACACGTAACTGACGATTTAGAAAAATCAATTATTTTTGTTTCTAGATAAAGATACTTATTTTGTTTATACTCGTGTTGATCTTTTGGACACTGTACATTTTAAAATGATCATAACTTACTTAAAAATAACAATATCAATAAAAATCTACGCGGGGCCCTGGATAATAATCTTATCGTTAAATTTTATAATTGGTCAGTTCACTCTAATATCAAAACTAGCAGCACAATATTGAAACTGATGAACGAAATTTTGCTATGTCGCACGTTTGTAAGACGGAGAAAACACATGCGGGTTCTAGGGTTACGTCTTCTTAAGATTTTTGGGATATCGTGACCAATAAGTTTGATATATTTTTCATTAACTATATTTTAATATATTATCTACAGCAGCAGACACGGGTACCGTAATAACTAAGAAGATATTAGTCATGGGTCATAGAGATTGAGATTAGGTTTTTGATGAAGCGTGGCGCACGGGATTTTCAAAAATATGAAACTGTTAGTGTTAGGGAAGGTACTTTACCGAAAATTTAGACTTCTGATATCTCGGAATCGATATTTTAGATTTATTATAACTCCTGGTCTAAAAATCTTTGCACGGTCCAATTCTTTAAGTTTAGGGTGTGTTGTATTGAGCTTTAAATGGCTACAGACGAGGTTTATCCCAAATACTAAATTGTGTCTATCAGGTTACACATAAGTTCAGTCTAACTAATGTAAATTATTTAATATAACATAGCAAGCAAAAATTTAAATAAAACAATTTTATAAATTAACATTGATAAATTTGTCATACAATATTAAAGGTATATTGTATAACATATAACTCATAGGTATATAATATTAAATGTATTTAACAATATAATATATTATATTTTACACGAAGAATAAGTTCATATCATCATATTTTTATAAAAAAAATATTAATTTAACCAAACAATAATCAATGTTGTTTTGTTTAATATAAATAAAAATTAGAAATTAAATACGTAGAAAACTTTAATAATATGACCATGGTTATTACTTATGTTTATGTTTATATTTAACAAAGCAATATTGCGAACTAATTTAACACTTTGACTGCGTACTGCGCCAATTTATTTATACTCCCAACAACGTCATATTTCAATGTAATAAGAAAAAATGACATCTTTTAGATTCTGAACGGAGTGATGAATGTATTTATTTTACAATGATGTGTGTTTTTTTTTTTTTTTTGTGTCTGTCATGACGTTTTGGAGTAATAATAATGCTTTGATTTTCGGACTTCAGCCCCTCTTTGAATAGAAAAATTTATCTTGTTGGTACTTTGGAGTGTCAAACGTAAAAAATTTCCAGTAGTTTTCAAAATCGTCGGGAAAAACCCTGAAAAAATAAAGGTAAAACGGTAATTTTTACGCATAACCACTTTTCGACAAAATCGAATTTTTGATTTTGCTATAACTCAAAAACGAATCGTTGTAAATACTTGAAATTTTCATCAAATGTTTATATAACGGTTATCTATTTACGATTAAATTTTAGACTTTTCTAATTTTTTTTTCTTAAAATGCCGATAAAAAAAATTTTAAAAAAAAATTCCAGCGTCAATATAGAAAACATTTTATGAGCGTATGAAAAATTTAATTTTTTACGAAATCGCGTAAAATAACGATATATTACAATTTAAATATTGATAATAATATAATATATCCAACTAATTATCATTGACTGACATAATATTATCTTCGTTCAGAATCGTTTTTCATATACAATGATACCCGATCATTGCATTCAATTTTAACACATCCATTATAGTGACCAGTGACCTATTCTCCATCTTTACTATACAGCAGAACGATAACAGCTTGCCCACTTTTTTAATTTTCAATCTTGGAATTAGAAACAACAATTTTGATTGGAATTGAGAAAACTGGAGGTTCCATTATGGTATAATAATATGTGCCTAGAAAAAAAATTCAGTCAAATGGTTAAAATGGTTAACCATTAGACTGTGCGTTTTTTAAGAGTTTTAACGATTTTTAATGCTTTTTACGGATGTTTTATTGGATTATTCAGGAATTTTAAGGATTTTTAAAGAAGTTTTTGGAATTTTAATGCTACTTTATGGAATAATAAAGTAGTGTTATGAATTTTAACTAGTTTGGAGGCTTTTTATGGAATAATTAAGGTTTTTTATGGATTTTTAAAGTTTTAACGATTTTTAACGCTTATTACAGATGTTGTGTAGGATTATTGAAAATTTAAAGGATATTTAAAGACATTTTTGGAATTTTAACGCTATTTTATGGAATAATAAAGTAGTGTTATGATTTTTAACTACTTTGGAGGCTTTTTTATGGAGTAACTAGCTGACCCGGAAAACGTTGTTTTGCCAAAAAGAAAATACTCTTAAAAAAAAAAACTGTAAAAAAGTGTTGATACCTTGGCCGAGTTCACCACTCTTTAAATACCACCTTAACCCATTCGGCCACCACTATACTGTTGAAATTATGGGAGCGTAATAAGGTTGTTAAGTCCATGTAGTAAACCCACATTAAAATCGTTTTCTCCATCGTTTTCTCCATCGTTTACTCGTGTGATTTGGCGTACTAGATTTTTTAAATTTTAAATTCCGCAATTAAAAAAAAAATGGGGATTGAAATTCAGAAAATTAGAGGTTCTATGATAAATGTGGCTACTGGAATGGATGTGTAATATTTTTACTCAGGGGTCGGCAACTGGCGGAAGGCAAAACTCTAGACCCTGTCAACACATTGTACTTACTTCATTATGTATAAAGATTTGAAAAAGATTTTTTTCATTGATTTATTATTTTAATCTTTAGGACTCCAATAGAAATTACTTGCCGACCCCTGTTTTAACTCAATGGTATATCCTAGTGAAAAAAAAACGTTATGAATCCCAGGCGGTTTATCAACGTACATTTGTATGTATACTTTTTAAATGCTATGTTTTTGATACTGCTTTTAACCTAATTAATTTTACTATTAGCAAATTTTAATAGCATATTTATTAGATCTTCAGTATATAAATGCATGCATATTTTAAGGTTTTTTTGGGCATGAATTCTATATAACATTAATTATAACATATTAGGCAACAATTTAAAAGATACCGTTTTTATAATTTTATACCTAGGTATTTTATTCTTGTGTAAAATATGAATTTGAATTTATCAGCTTAACTGCACATACTACAGGCTTTCACAGGAAGCCTTTATTGGGTGCATTCCCCCTTCTGTCAATTAAATCTCATTAAATTTACTTATTGTAAAATATGTGAATATAGATTATATATATTATATATATTACATTTTTTCCAATAAAAAAAAAAATTAATTAAATTAAATTAACTATCAATACGAAATAGTATTATTTAAAAACTATATTAAGAAGACCTTATCATAATAATTATACAAACAAAAGATTGTTGTAAGTTTTGTAACGAAATAAAAGTGATAAATTTGTCCAAACTAGGTTAATACAACATTTATGCAATATAATATCAACAATTAGTAAGAAATAAAGAATAGTTGTTGTCGTCATAGCATATTTGATGTTAAATATTTGTAAATTGTTTATTTATTTTGTATTGCAAGCAATCGGTTATAAAAGCTCTTGACAATGTTTTTTATTCTTAATTCATTTTTGAGGTTTTCACATAATTTATATTCTTTGTGGGTGTCAAATAATTAAAATGCAATTTTCTAAGCATTATTTTATAACTATTACTTTTACGGTTCTTGCAAATTTGATTATTGAAACTGCTTCTTTTGAAAAATTTAAAGACTACTTTGGAGGTATGTTCATATTAATTAATTTATGTATATGATAATTTATTTTTAAAATATTTATTTTTATTATATTTATATTTGTACAAAATGTATACCATTTCCTGCAATTTTGGTTATTTCAGAATATACGCAAAATAGTTTGTTAAAGAAGTATGCTGGTATGATAAAATTTATTAATACATAATAAACATATATTTTTTTTTTAATTTAAATTTTCTTATATTCAAATGGTGTATAGAGAACTGTAGAACCATTTATGAATTAATTACCAAGTGAAACCAATTAATTGAGTTTTACTATTGACTAGAGACAAAAACTACTTTAAATTTGTACACAACATTAATATATTTGAAATTATATTGTGATAAATTTTAGAAATAATATTAAATCCGCCTTTCATACCATTTGTATATATTAAGTTAATATAGCTGATGTTAATGATTAATTTATTTCAAATTGTATAACATAAAACATATGTTTGACACATCGAAAATTCTTCTGACTTTAGTCAAGCAATATACAATTGATATATGTATATGATACCTATAAACTATTATATTAATATTGTTTTTTCCACATCAATTTAGAATACAATTGATATAATTGTTTAAAATTTGAAAAGTGTATCAAAAATGATCGGAAAGAAAGTTGAATTATTTTAGAGTATTATTTGACAAAATATATAATATTATGGTTTTTAAAACTGATTTTTTATATTATTATTTTTTCAGGTGATTGTAAATGTAATATATTTAAACTTTTTAAACATATAGTAACTTAAAATAGTCTGGATATTATAAGAATTAAAGTGTTTATTTATTGTATTGTTTAGACTTAAATGATGGTCGAGATACTGGAGACTTTTTATCGTTATCTTGAATGAAATATTCATAAAATCATTGTTCTCAGATTAATATTGTGTTATTCATTGACATTGTTTTCTATTTTGATGTTAACTTGTCTTATTCAAAAATTGGTGTAGCCAATATTATATATTATACCATATATTAGTAAGATAATATGTCGGAATGTATGTGTGCTATTATATAGATCACTGCCCTAAGCCCCTAATTATTTTATATCACATCAACTGTTTGAACTGAAAAAATAAAAAAAATATTTTTAACTAAATAATTTACTTTAAGTATTTTCTGGGCGGAGAGTTGGATAAATTGATATTACAACGATGTGTTTTTCTGTTTGTGCGCATGTGTTATAATAAATTGTGGAAAATGTGATTGGTTCTTTAACTTTAAGGGTAGTTTCTGAGAGAAAATTAAATCTCAAGCATAGTTTTATTTAGTTATTAAATTAAAATTATTTAAAAATTTAACAGATATACTATCAGATATTGTTGGATATACTAGTAAGTAGTTATATTATAATATGGCGCAGTTAAATTTTATTGTATTTCTAGCCTAGAATTTAGAACATAAATCTTGTAAGTTCGTATCTGTATCCGTGAATTACGAATTTGGACTTTTGTAAGAAGTGAATGACGTGTTGATATATCTAAATGATCAAATTAAATAAAAATTATTTTTCCCAATCTCCTCATGCTTGTATTGTTCATGTAATCGGATAGAATCACATCAATGCGATCCTTCTTTGTCCTTATCGGACAGTCCGCTTAATTATGATCAACACAATTTTTACAATACGTACAATAGTTGGAGTTTAAATAAAATAATAAGGCTCAATCAACACATGATAGAGAAATTACTAAATCACTCGTCCTATCGTGCAGTTATTTATATGTATTCTGTATTAAATATAAATATTTAATATTAGGCTTCAATTTTATTAACTAAGAAATGTGCATAACAAACCTTTTTTTTTTTACTAATTCTACACTCTTAACATGCAAGTTGCAACCTTTTTTGATTAACATTTGTTTTTTTTTTGTTACAAGAGCATCAAAATTGTATTTAAATACATATTATAATATATTTAAGTACCTCTGTCAATGCTTAAAAATGTATATCAAAATGAACTAAATTTATAGGTTTCCTGTCCAAAATCATGTTAAGGAACAATTGCATTATGTAATTTAAATTGACTAATGCTTTGTATTACATTAATATAAATACATTTACAGAACAATTTGAAAAAACTAAAGGCTTGGATTATGCAAGTAATTAATTTAAAATAACAAAATGTAATTTTTAATACCACCTATGGTGGATTTATACATTTCTTTAGTTAATGTATAACAGCAAAATTAGTTGTTATGTCTTATACGTTATAGTTTATTATATAACATTTAACCGATGTTCGTGTTCTCATAAGGTGAACTTACTGGTTATTCTATAGCCGAGAAAACAGCTGCAGAGGCTGAAGTTCTTTGAAATATCCGATATCACGACTCGAATAATTTGTCATCAATTTTTAATAAATATTTATTATTTTAATATATTATGTTTAGATTTCATAAATATAAAAACAAATGTTTCTTTTTTTTATAATAAGTGTAAATAATAATTATTTATGTATATTTTTTTAGCTTATATAGGTAAGTATTGTCTGTGATTTTATTTTTAAAATATGTAATAAGTCGGTTTTTTGGATAATATTGATTTCCTTTTATTACAAAATTTCTGACATGTATATATATATATATATATATATTACAATATTTTCTTTTATATATAAACGTCTACTTTTTCATTTTGAACTTACAATAAAAAATATAATTAATTCATACACAAATATATGTAAATAAAAATAACTCACGGTTAGATTCACCGGCACTCACACAGAGGTGCTAGTACAGGCACACTGTACCACAACTGTGTGAGGCGGTGGTGAACACTTTACACACGGCGGCAATAACACAGGCGAGCTGTAATTCCAACCGTGTAAAGGTCGATAGTGGTCCGGTGAATCCGATGCGGCTAGTAGACTGCTGGACCGTTGAGCTGTATCGACTCCACGGGTTGACTGGGCGGCGGAGGCACCTTGTTGACTTCAACAGGTTGGCTGGTTGGTTCGTTGGGCGGCGGCGGCGGCGGCTCCTAACAAACTTGACCGACATCTTTAGTCACTGGTCTAAGCATCCTAAACCGTAAACATACAGCGACTTAAATACAGATACCAAATGATCTGTATTCCGACTGTACGGGAATTCCGACCTAGTCCCAGCTGCTTCAGCTCGGCGGTTTCATGGTCGCTGTCGGGTCCTTTATCTTTACTGGTAACGGGTCACCGTTTGTGTAGCTGTTCTGGAGTGGGTTGTGACATTTAGCGATTTTTACATGATTATTCTCTTCTTTTTATTGACTGAGTGTATAGTAGATTGGTTATGAAGGTGTACGGATTATTTGTTAAGTCTTGAGGATAATGATTTGTGGAATAAAAGGTGTGAATCATGACTGACCACGGGGTTCACAAAAAACATGTGCCGCGCCGCGCTATCTATTGACAATAATATGTCGCGCGTGATAATAGTCGACACGGTTGTCGCGGTAACGAATATCGGTTACGCGCTCTAGCGGTAATAATATTCGTTACAAATAGTTTTATTTATTCAATGAGTTTAATAGGATTTATATAATTGTGCAACGGTTTAGCAATTTTGAGTATTAGAATTTATCGATAAACTAGATTACGAAAATTTAGGAAATATAAATCGACAAAAATTATAAAAAAAATAATATTTTATAAATTTAGAGTTTACTGCTTTTAATCTTAACTTCAATATCTAAGCTACTAACCATTAAATTCATTATCTGTGACAAATAACGAAACAGTAATCTATAAACCGTTTCAAATTTAATTACATTTTTTTAATTAAATATTAATAAAATGTGTGTATTTTTTATGGATAGTAAAAAGAATGTTTTTAACAATAAACATATTTTAGATTTTTAATTAATATAAAATCACATAATCTACATTATTTAAAAAATTTTAATTGGTTGATATTTACTACAACTGTATTATTTGAGAATAATTGGGTATAAACTATTTTATTTTATAGATGTTGCATTTAGTGAGTATTTATTTTTCAGATAAATTTTAATTGACATGTTTAATTAGTTTAAATTTATTGGATTTCAAGTTGTATAGTATAGTTTTATAGCCTTACTATATTTGTAAGTCATGGTTTATGATTTTAGTGATCATGTAATATAATGAGTCTTCGATGAAAATTTAAATCTCGTGTAGACGCAAATTATGATTGTATTGAGTAGGTACAAAATATTTAAAGCTACAGGAAATAGACATAAATGTTCGACTAAATATTACTATAAGATTATAAGCTATAATTTAAATATATCGCTTTAGCTTTAAAAACAAAATAAAATCAATCATAAAAATTTACTGATGTATTATATTTGTTTTTATAGTAGATAATCCAAGTAAATATTTATTTTTTATATTTTTATTCATTAAAGTTAATTATAAATTGAGGGTATTGAGTGCTGCTGACGTGTTGCCTCTCTTGCATTCAGTAACACAAATTGAAAAAGAAATGTCAAATAAAGTTATCGTAATTTGATTTCGTAACGCGACAGTTGAAAATCTTGAGAATATCTTGTACTGAAATTCGGAACAAGGATCAGCATTAACGTAGCTAAAAAATAGTTTTATATTCCGTCTCAAATAAAAATATCGTATTATTGTTTAGTATATTATTAATCACTTCTCACACATCTTTATATCTTTAATTGTGTTTGGTGTATTACAATTTATGGCTGCTATCAAACTATACACATAGACAGTCCAATATAGCAATGAAATGTATGTATACAAGTCACTTAGTACTAACGTGTTCCCATAAGAGTTTTAGAGTGTATTATACCGTAGATAAAGTTGTTCCGATATCCTAACTATTTGTGTCACCCTTAACTGCGTCTCATAATATATTTAATTCGCCAATAAAATAATTTATTTTTATTATTTCCTCTACTATACGACATGTCCCTATTCAATTTTATATATTTTAATTCGATAAATTATATTGTTTTTATGTTGTTAAAAATAATATATTTTAATACTATTTTTTTATAGATTTAATATGTAAGTAAAATTTCAATAACATATTTTTATAAGATTTATTTCAATTAATTTTATTAACCATATAAATTAATAACTCATACATAAATTATGTATTTATTTTATTTAGCTGATCTACTTGGTACGTAATTTGTTTGTGATTAATTTGTGTTGTGCATTATACAATTTATTTTATATTTTTATGATACTTTTCTCATAATATATGTTTTAAATTTTCATGACTTAAAAAAATAACAGGAAACTGCATTTATGAAAAAAAAAAATGAAATATGCTACTCTTTTTTATATTTTTAAGTTCAAAATATTAATTTCACTATTTTGAGTTGCTTAAATCATTTTAATATATCCATTATCATTTTTTTTTCAGAAATATTTAGTATGTATATTATTTTTTTAACGTTCAGAATTTTGGTTTTTATTTTGAACACTATCACAAATTTCCTTTTCTATAATATTAACATTTTAATAATGCAATGATATTATATACATTAAATATCTTATAGTTACTATTGGTAAATATTTATTTATTGTTTTTATACTTTTTGTTTCTCCTGATGTATATTGTTGCGTGATTTTTACAATTAAGATATATTTATAGAAGTAAAACATAGGAAAACTTTTAAATTCAAATTAGAATAAGAGATGTTTACTTAGAATATCAAAAAATCATAAATTATAGCTGCTAAAAATGATATCATTGATTCTATGCAAAATTAATGAAAATCTTTCTACGAGTAGAAGTCTCTATAGTCTATATCTTAGAATCTAAAGTAATCGGTCCATCTTGACAAAAAAAGTGGTAATCAGTAACTCGACATATTTTTGCCTCAGCAGGGTTATTTTATGTTTAAGTAACAGGTTTTGTTGCTGGGCAAGGGCCACATTTCCTGTATAATGTACATTGTGCATTATAATATTATTTACAAATTAAAAATTAATTAAAAAAATTATTGCCCGCAGCTTATGAACGTACGTATAATTTCTTTACTTTGAATAAAATAAAGGTATATCACGAGATACATGCCCTACAATTTTAGATTCTGAGTGGAGCATCTTGAACAATGTGTGTTTTATTTTTTGGTAAAAACAGTAAATATACTTCTAAGTGCAACATTGAGGGTTTTTTGTTTTGTATAAAATTGTTTAATTTATTGCATTGAAGGTAGCTGACGTCATTTTGGGTGAAAATTAACGTTACAACCTCAAATAAATTGGGCAATATACTTAATGCTAGGTCTCGATAAAAAAATTGATTAATAATAATATGATACTAATTTTTCTGGTGCAATATAATTTTATTAAGTAAAATGAAACTGATACATAATATTATAACTGAGGAAAAATAAATGGCATCCAGTAGGAATATGGGACTTATAATTGATGAAGAAAATACAAAATACTTATCGATAGCATGCACAACGCCAATAAACAACGATTTGATAGTCTGACCGTACACGGCGTATACCTTTAAACCTGTCCATTTATAATTTTCAATATTTAGGAATAAACTTAAATTATTAAAACGATATGCACAATTAAGTTTTGGTTGATAATTTATAATACATCTTACCTTATCTATTATGAACATCTTTTATTATTGTTTATTTTTTCAATTATTGCTTTATCACTAACAATTATATTAAATTGTTTTTTTAGTTGATATAAGTATGTTATTATTTATTTTTTATTGATATTTAATTCAGCTATAATTAAATTGTGATCTAAATAGAAGTGTTTGGTTTTAAACTAAAGTGTTAAATTCTATAGGTTTTATCTTCATAATATAATAAAATAGATATTAATAATGTCCTATTTTCGTTTTGTAAACAGCAAAAAAAAAAATAATTTAACAACTAAATGACTCTATCGTAGAATTTATGATTTCATAATTTAAGTAAGGTTAAAGGTTTTTTTAACTAATTAGTAACGATTATAATTCAATTTTTTAGAAACTGTTTCTCGTAAGTAAATATTATAAGTATTTTTTAAGCATTACAAAAATGCATGTGTTCTAAAAATTAAAATTGTTAATTTGATTTTTTTTAATTCAGTTTTTATCATATATGCTAAACGCTTATCCAATTTATAATTTTTTTAATTTTATTATTTGATAGTCTCGTTCTAATTATTATCATTTTGATTGCGATATCGGTTTGTTGCGTTATACAATATTGTTAATGGCTACAATGATTTTCTTTTTGACCGTCTTCAGTCATTATGTATCGTTGAATAATGCTTCTCAAACGTTACGTATTTGTTTGTCTTCACCATTTTTAAAAACGACGCATCTTCGTAAATATTATATTATTCATTTCTTTATTTACCTATAGCTAATTGTTATTTTTGAAATTTCGCCTATCGTGCACACTTCTTCAACATCTACCTTCATTATCTTCTCTATTACTATTATTTATTTTCAAGTGAGCCCATTGTCGCCACAAACGTACAACATCTTTAATGTTTATAATTTAGTATTGAAGTTATGAAGAATATTAAATTAAGAAATTATTTTATTATAATTTTGCTAAGCCTTACATCCATTATTTTTTTCAAAATATGTGGGACATCCGTATGAGTTTTACCTGTTTTATAAACACACAATAGCTGATTTATTTTCAGAAGAGTCATTTTTGAGTCATTAGCTTTAATACAAGACGTAATTAACCAACGTTCAAACCTAAAAGTAGCATCTTTATATTTTATCTCTCGTATGTTTTTACGATATTTAAATTTTTAAGTGAGTTGTAATAATTATAATATTAAACTATTAAAATAAATAAATACTGATATCTTGCTGAGAAAAGAATATATTCGTAAATGTCGACGAAAGATAATCGATAATGTTCCAACCTTTAAATTGGTTTATTGGTAAATTCATCATGATAATAAAATGAAAGCTAACGCTACAAAGCCACATATCATGAATTAAAATTAGATATGTGGTAAGACAGATAAAATATACGTCGAAGTTAAACAGAATTTTTTTTATTGAACATTTTATAATTTATAAAAAATTCAAGTATAAGTATTCAATAAAACGTATGGTTATTCGTTATTAAATTTCAACAAAATAAGAAAATCGATTTTTCGAAAACTGATTTATCAGAAAAATGTTCGTATTTCCATAACTTTTTTCTATTAACTAATAGAACTATTAAAAATTAATTATTCTTGACCCCTTAAAATTAACTGACATGAATCATTTTTCTACTATAAATTAGCCACAAACCTGTAAATTTGATCATTTATCATATTATAATAAGTGATTTTAGGATAATATAGTCTTCACTATCTCAATACTAATTATTTTTAACTTATTAGTAACAAATCAATTGCAATTACTTTTTTATAGATAGTATAGAAACAATTGGTACGTTAATTTTATAGGTATTTTTTAATTTTATTTGTACGCGATTTCCTTTTTTGGAAATATTTTTTTACATGATGATTTCCAGCGAAATAAAACAACATGCTTTTTAAAAAGTTGTAGATAATTAATTTTAAAATCTGAAGCAAAATATTTCTCGATGTATTTCGATACATTAAAATCGAAATTCGTACGAATAGTTTACAAATTATATCATAATATTTGCCATATAAATTAAATTTAAAAATTATAGTAGAAAAAAGAAAAAAATATCTTTACAATATATTCTTTGATGCTAAGAAAATAAAACCTAAAATATGCAATAAAAATTTTGAAATATGAAATATTTTTATCATAAAATAAATATGTATCGAATCTTATTTCTCCTATCTAATCCGTGAAACATTGTATTATAGAACTACTATAAGTTCCGAGGTCTAGTAATATATATATTTATTTTACTTTATTCGCCGAATACTCGTCCAATTACCAATTTCGATGTGTCGAAATACTCCAAAAACATATTCCGTTTCAGATCATTATGCATGCAGCATGCTGTTATTGTAAAAATATAATTTTTAGATATTATGTTACTCCAACAGAAAATTATGTAAAAAAAAATATTTTATAAAACTTTAATACATTTTAAGTAATGAGTATTTTTCAATAAAATAATAATCTCTCAATATAATAAAGACTATATTTTGTACATATTAAAATTTATCTAAAAAATTATTATCTGCAGTTAAAAAAGGTACGTGTTATTTTTAATTTTTTGTACATATTTATGGTATTTTTAATGACATATTATGACGTATAAATTTTGATTATGATATGAAAATTTTAAAAAACTTATGTTTTTAATCCATTGTTTGAAAAAGTAAAATTGCTTCTTTCTCAATATTCTGAAATCTACAACACACTAAACAAAATCATCGGTTGTATACTTTTATCGTTTAGCGACGAAAACCGATACAAGTAGCTCTTATCATTTGTGATAGTAATTTTGTAAAAACAAATTATTGATCCCAGCTTATTAAACTCGTACATCTATAATTTATAAGTTAAAACTTAGAGTTTAATCAAAACCAATAAGTCACTGAATTTTTAAAATGAACTCATACTAAATATTTAGAAATTACGATAGTTAATAAAACAACTTACTTTATTGTATATTTTTAATATTAATTTATCACTTATATTTACAATAATATATTTTTTTTTGCAGGAAAATATTCAAATCTAAGTAATTGTTATATTTTTTTAATTAATATTTAATTAGTTCACCAAATTATGGTTAATATTAATTCAGTTATTTTTTAATTGTGATCTTACAAGAAATAGTTTGGTTATAAAGTTTAAGTATCTTTCCTACGGAATTACTAAAAACTATTAAATCCTGATAATTTATAAATTATATTTATATCCATGAACTCGATTTTTCTATGCTGTTATTAACACAATTATAAATTAATATTAAATAAAATAAATATTTTATTGGAACAATTATTTATTACTTTTTTAAATTATTACAGAAACATTATGTACGTAATTAGATTTATTTTTTAATAAACAATTAAAATTAAGATTGCAACTTTGATCACTTAGGGATGGGGCATCGTATAATAATCTATTAGACAATATTCTTTTAATAACATTTTTAACTGCAACATTGATTGAAAATCTTGTTAAATTGTTAGTTTCTTTGTCGCACAAAACCAAATTTAGATTTTCTTAGAACATTTTTCTCGAGTAAAACAGACTCCCAAAATCTCCCATGCTATATAAATTTAAAATATCCTTATTTTTCTATTCATGATAATTATCTATTTTAAGTTTCAATATATAACATAGACTATGCTACTCACGAACCACATGAAAAAATGATGAGGATTGTCAATGTTTATCCATCGAACTCTTCCTTTTAATATTGTATATTATATATTTTATATTGTTTTGAATTTTTTTTTTCCATTTGTGTTTGTAAATATTTTAAATTTGTATAAAAGTCGATAATTTGGTTTATTTAAAATTATAATTTAAACTACCAGTTATTGAATAAATAAATACTTTCATCGGTCAAGTTTTAGTGTCTCACAAACGTTATTGATTAATCTTTGTAAATTTCGGCATTCATATATTTTGTATAAAAACAATATTAAGTATTCCACTATACTTATAATATTGTGAGATAGTATCATAAAGTATAAAAAAACTATATATTATGTTAATAAGATATTTTATTTAATATAATATACAATATATATATTATAAATATATTTATATAAATATTGTGTTAATATTTTAATGATTTTATTTCTAGATTTTACAAGTTAGTAAATTATATATTTATTTTATAAACTTAATGTATGGAATTTTGTAGCTCCATTTATGAAATTTGTGTAACGTAACTTTGGTTACTTTCCTTTTAAATTTATAAATACTTACAGATAATAATTATTGGTATAAAATCATTCAATAAGAGATTGACAAACATTATTGTGTTTGTCAATAATTATCATTAACCCGGTAGATATATTCCCATTAACAAAACACGTTGACTATCAAAAAGTAGCATTCTAATAGAAAATTTTAAAAGCGTTTGCGTATATAGTTTTTTCATACTCTATACTTGATTTACGTTAGAATCATATATAAATTATATCACATTAATACAACAGTTAATTAATGTTTTTTTTAGAGGGTGTAGTAAGGGGTACGTATATTTTTAACTTTATCGTGTACAAAATATATTTTTAACTATTAAAGTGCGTTTCTACTTTAAAATCTTTAAAAAATAATATGCATTTGAATATTTTTTATTTATTTATAACTAATAAATATAAAATATAAAATAAAAACTATTAAATAGCAGAATATTTTGATTTGTATAAATAAATCATCTTACAAAAACTGATGTTTAAATTTGAAATGTTTAATTCTCTTGCAGTATTCAATCTAATGATTGGTTTGCAGCAACTTCCATGTTTCTCTATCATAGCCTTCCTCTTCAACGCATGATATGAGTTATATCCTTGATCTTCTTTTATCTGACTTATGTATAGTAATCTTGATCTTCCTCTATGATTTTTTCCATCTCCTTTTAAAATTAGTAATAGCTGCCCATCATGTCTTAAAATATGACCTATTACCTAATTCATTTCGCCTTTTTCTGTATACTCTTCCACATCGATTTCCTCTATGATACCCTTTCTTATTGTTTAATTTTATAATATATATTATATTATATGCTCTAAATCGAGTGGGTCACATTATTGGTATGGTGTTCAATATATATGATTTATAAATGAATAAGACACCTGACGATGTGTTAGCCTAATCACTGAGTATACTGTTTAATATTGCTGTTCAAAAATGCATTATATTACGAGTATTATGGTAGGTTGATTGTATTTTTATCGTAACCATTGCATAATGTTGTATTACATATAAGTAGATAATTAATTAGATATTATACATTAATATTATTGTTATTCTAATTTGTGTCAATAATAACTCATCGCAAATAATGTTTTTGGATTCTAACATAACAATTAATATTATTATTCGTCGTGAAATTATGTTACTTCATCAAAATATAAAATTCAAATATAAAGCTTATTTATTTTGTTAAACTTCTTATTGAATGTATAATCAAGCCCCAGCGTAATGATTTTTTCTATTTATTTTAAATATATTTTGATACACCTATAAAACAACTTTAAGCATTTTGACTGATGATCCCACAGATTACATAAACCTTATCAATATTTATAAGAATAAATTGAATAATTTTCAACTGAATAAGAGGTAAAATATTTGGAAAATTATGCTATAAGATTGGTATTAGCAAGATTATTTCATTACAATTTCAAGTTATTAACGTCTTTTAAATACATAAAATTTAAAGAAAAGTATTTAGATCATCTTTAGTAATTGGCTTATTGCCAGTGACTAAAAGAACATACGTATACAAAATTTATTTAGAAGGTTAGGTTTTCTTTTTATGAGATGATTAATATGTATTAAAATGTATGATTTATTGTATGTACGTATACAATTATGTAGGCGTGTACCGGTGTAATTATGTAAAATTATATTAATCAAGTCTAAAAATGCAATCAACTTTATAGTTTCGAATAATTTTATTGACCTTCATAAAGTTAGCAGCACAACTACGGCAGACATCTATGAAATACTTCCAACAAACTTGTTGGACATTGTTGGACATTGTTGGATTACTCCCAGACTTTGTTGGACTTTTATTTTAACGTAAGAGCTTTGGACACTTTTGTGCTGTTAACTATACTCCAACAGCACGACTTTATGTCAGCCCAATTTCACCCCTATAAAAAATGTCGAGCTTGATTTGTTGGACAATGTTGGAACAATCCAAAAGTTTGTTGGACATTTTTAACTCCGGTAGAGCTTTTACAAAGTTTCGCTGCCAACAGCACGACTTTATGTCAGCCCAATTTCACCCATATAAAAAATGTCGAGCATGATTTGTTGGACAATGTTGGAACACTCCGATCTTAAACATTTGTAATAATAATTAAATTTCAGCATAAATAACATTTTGATTATTTAATAAAAAAAACTTGGCAAGATAGAGATCGGCATGTAAACGTTCTTGATCTTAAATTTTTAGAAATGTATTAATTGTATGCAATATGTATGTATAATGTATTTTATTTTCATTTTGTGAAATAGATTACCGAAACCGGGGAGCAGATTTCGTTGTTTGGGGTCTTATTAGATTCAAATTGACTAGGAGAAGTAAAGTACAAATTTTCAGAACTTTATCTTTTATACTTAAAGTTCAAGTTCAACTTTAAAGTTAAAGTCACTACAGAGCTTCAAAAAAAATTAAAACCCATTTTATTTTGTTTTTTTATGTTTTTCAGTTTTATAGCTTTGTGATGAGTTAACAATTGAAGATAAAATTCTGAAAATTTTCCCAGCACTTCTCCCAGGCAATGTAAATCTAATAATAATCTAAAATAAAATCCGCTCTCCAGTTTCGGTAATCTACTACGCTATATGAAAATCTAGCAAAAAAATAATTATTTTTTTAAATATGAAAAATTAAATAATTATTTTTGAAAATTTTGAACCTCTTATTTTGTATCTACTTCATAATCGGAACCAGGTAAGTGATAAAAATAAATAATTAATGAAATAATAGCAGCCTAACATTTTTAATAATAATTCAATTTCAACATAAATAGCATTTTGGTTTTTTAATAAAAAATTAATAATAATTTATGCTGAAATTTAATTATTATTACAAATGTTTAAGATCGGAGTGTTCCAACATTATCCAACAAATCAAGCTCGACATTTTTTATAGGGGTGAAATTGGGCTGACATAAAGTCATACTGTTGGCAGCGAAACTTTGTAAAAGCTCTACCAGCGTTAAAAATGTCCAACAAACTTTTAGATTGTTCCAACATTGTCCAACAAATCAAGCTCGACATTTTTTATAGGGGTGAAATTGGGCTGACATAAAGTCGTGCTGTTGGAGTATAGTTAACAGCACAAAAGTGTCCAAAGCTCTTACGTTAAAATAAAAGTCCAACAAAGTCTGGGAGTAATCCAACAATGTCCAACAATGTCCAACAAGTTTGTTGGAAGTATTTCATAGGTGTCTGACGTAGTTGTGCCGCTAACTTTATGAAGGTATTTTATTTACATTATTGTAAAAAGTGTGATGATTTTGTTATTTTTATATGGATAAATTCCATTTATGTCAGCTCGTTTTTATCTAGAAAACAATTAGTTGCTGTTATCCCATCTATCAATTTTCTAGATAGTTTTTCAGTTATATATTCCGCCACTATAATCATATAAAATAATTATATCATTTAAAGATTATATATTTATTATAATGTTGTTTATTTTTAACAGATATAGCATTCAAATATACAGAGGATATCGATCACATGTTAACTAACTCAAGTATGTATTATTGTTGTATGTTTTTTTGTTATACAAAAATATTATCTATGTGGCTATATGTAGAATATATTGTTATCATATGAGTTGTTGCAAAATAATAACTGGGTTCTGTTTTTTTTTTTGTTTATAATATTAATCAAGTAGTGATTAAGTAATTACAAATAATTTGAATCAATAATAGTCTCGGATTAATGTAGTATTGCATAAAATGATAAAAGGATTGAGGTTAAACCTTACCTTTATTTTCTTTATATATAATCAATTTATATTATGTTGGTTAACATTAAATTAATCTAATCCAAATTATTTTTTCTAGCACTGCTTGGTCTAGACAAATTTTCAAGCGTGGTGGATAAATACTGTGCTCTTAAAAATATTTTATTGAGTTATGATCTTAAAACATATTATACAGAATTATTTAGTACAGTTATTTTGAGAATAGTGAAGCATGAGCAAGAAGGATATTTCAAGGACCCTAAACCCGAATCATCCCAAACCCCTAACACCCCTAAACACCCTTAAAAAATCAAACACCCGAAACCCATATAACCCGAATGATTCTGTTTTCCTAACACCTGTATTAATCAAAACCCGAATATTTTTTTTTATTTTTTTAATCTTCATGTGATATATAATTTTGTATGTATTCATGTGGCGAGTTCTATTTAGTAGAGTTAAATAATTAATAATAACAATAACAGGAACAATCTTACAATCAATCATAGGTAAATTCAATAATTATTTACAGATATTTTCAACCAGATTACTCAACAACCGTATTAACAAATATTAACCCGAATAATAACGGTTTTGAAAACCCAAATGTTTGTTTAAATTTTTTATTCCGGTGTTTGAACACCCGAAACCCAAATAAATGATTCGGGTGCTAAGCCCTGGATATTTTATATTATGAAAATTTCTGGTGTCTATGAAACTCTCTTTACAAGAAAAAGTTTTATTTTATAAAATAATCAATATTTTTGTTACTTTTAAATTATTAATTTTAATTTATATTCTATTTAGTATCTATATTCATGTTATACAGTATAAGAACTTTAAATATTACATGTTTACAATCAAGCAAAAATGAAATGTTATATTCAAATATATTACATAGTTAAAAATCATTTTTTGTAAAAAAAATAAGATAATCTATAAAATATATTTATGTACATTTAGATTTATGTTATATTCCTATTTTATTTGACTAAAAGTAATAATAAATCAAAAATGAAGGTTACTTTATTTTTCAACAAAATCTATTTTTTTTTTTTCTAATAAAATTTGGTCTTTAGTTGTTATTTGTAATTAATTTAATAATACAACTACTAAATATAGCTGTACAGTCCGATACTGATGAGGTATCTTATGATTTCGAGTGTGTTAATATGTGTTTTTAAGTTTATTTATGTATGGACTTAAAACTAAGCATGTAACTCAACCAGGCAAGGATTTGGTAAAAAAGGCATGGATGCTAAATAATTTAATGGAAAAGTTACAAAAATGTTTTTGGCAAATTTAAAATAAGTAAATTATTTATAAAATATTAAAAAATTTTATTTTGTTATAAAAAATTGTACTTTTTACACCGAGTTACAACAAACATTCAATAAATATTATACAATATTATAAAAAAAAAAATAGATTTCTTAGGATTCTACAGGTGTATTCGTATAGTAAAAAAATAAAAATAAATTGACGTTATATTTAATGACATTAAAATATCATAAATCCGATTTTAGCGATTGAGATATAGTATATTTATGACTAAATAGAAATTACAGAGATATAGCAGCAATATTCATATCTCAGTTGATTGGAGATGGAATTTGGTTATTCTATAGTTGAAGGCTTCGTGAGGCGTTGATCTACGATTTTTGTGGTTCTTGATTTTTGAAATTGTTATAGTTTGATGAATGACCCCCCCACTTGGCCAAATAGAGCATTGATAGCTGGTAGGTCTTTTCTTTTTTTGCACATGTCAGATAGATGATCTTGTCCACAGCGGACGCAATTTGGTTTACGATTACATTATGATATTGTATGTCCATAGTTTTGACATCGGTGACATTGGTGAAGACCATTGTTCGCACTAGGAGCTCCTGGCTCTGCGGTTAGCACCTAGAACTCGCACACCCTGGACTAGGTACAATAGAGCTAATATAAATATATGTACAAGGGAATTATAACAATAAAATATAATTAGTCTTTATTTTAAGTAATACCAAAATAAATAATATATTAGCTGAGATGATCAGTCTCAGACTAATAAAACATATAAAATAACAAAATATCTATCAAACTGATAATAATATATTAATGACATATATTCTGTCCCATACCAGAGTATATAACAAAACGAATAACAATATTATAACATGTATATCATATATATAGATACATAATATACGTAATACAACGAACTATATGTATTAGCTTTATTATAATAATATTAAATAGCCAAGGGGGAACGAGACAACTGCTCAATACATAAATAATAATACGAGGGGAATGCTAAGCTGACTGGTGAGAGATGAACTTGCGATGAAACCACGAGGTTTTAGATCCGAGCTGGACGACGTGAATAATTACCACATTAATACTGCTGCGAGCTGCAAAGGCAATGAGCTGCGAACTGCTGGAGCTTGTTGTCAATTGTCAACGAGACATATGACATCACATGGATGATCTTCCAAATGAACGTTTGCACGGAACGGTGCATTGGACACAACCAAAATGGCGTCGTCTTATTGCGAACGGCAAAAGAGCTTAAGAGCCTAAAGAGCGACAAAATAATACTAATAAATGATAGTCGCCGAACGTATGCGCCGTCGAAAACATCGCGACCGTTGCGAACTGCAGATAGGCGACAGAGGTGAAGAGGAGCGTCTCTTTGGTAGTGTTACCAACCTGGGGCAGTGGGACTGGGCAACGCGAACACAAGTTGACGAAGTCCGAACAACCATAGTAGTATGAAAAGGGGGATTCAGACACCTGACCCTGACCCTGACCATCACGTACGTCACAACCCCGCCTCCGCCGCCCGAACCACTACGTACGTGACGTCACCCTGACCCTGACCATCACCCTGACCCGCCGCCGCCTCCACATCACCACATCCCCGCCACCGCCTCCGCACCTAGTCACCGCCGCCCGATCGCGTACGTGCGCGACATAAGTCACCCTCCTTATCACACATTATTTTTATCAGTTATCATTTGTTATCATATGTTATCAGTTATCATATTATATTTAAAAAATATAATATTCTGCGTTAGAACCGAACCGGGAGTGTATGAACGTATCATTGTACCTCCTCGACTCTAACGCATTGGACAATATAGTCAATACTGTTATATTTAAATACACGTTAAATAATATACATAATCATATGAATATTCTCACAACGCATAGTTCCCTCTTATATACTTGGAGAAATAATATATAAAAATGTACATTTAAACCTTGATACGAACTGCTTATTGTGCCCGACCGGTCGCCAGGTTGTCGCCGACCCTTAATAGCTGCTATACATATCAATATATTATTCGTATTCAATGAAATATCGATATTCACACAATACCTTGCAAAAACTACCGTCGCCGCACCCGACGTTTGGCGTCGGATTGACAAAAAGATGCATCGCTAGGATGTCGCCGACTCTTAGGCTGATTTATCAAACAAATTAATCACATTCCAGCAAAATCCATTAATATTGAAAATATCCCCACCTATTATAGAGAGACTCCTGACTTGAGGACTCGGTAGCCGTTTAGTCCTTCTGCTGCCTTAAACTGTTGTACACGCTCGCTCCGTCTTTATAAATTTTTATTTCACATTTTATTTTACTTTATATAATTTAAAAATGTTTAAATGCGGTAAGTGTTCATCCGCGTTTACGCGTATAGACAATTTGACTGCTCACCAAAAATATCATGACGGTGTTCGTTTTCCGTGTACTGTTTGTACGTTGATCTTCAGCTACAAATCTCATCTGAATAGACGTATGAAAAACATGCATGGTATGTATTCTTATTTATTTTTATTATTAATTTATATCTAATATTTTTTCCAATGCATTGTTCCGGTTCCTCGTCAGCGTGCACCGATTGTTGCTCAACCCATTCGAGAGAGTGTCATACAGTTCGTGCCTCGCGTTGCTCCACAGGGAGACATACAGATTGCCCCACAAATTTTCGTCCCCGATATCCCGGCTGGTGGCTCGAACATGCTATCCGAGGACGAGATTTGCATGGCAGCTATGGACGAATTTGAAAAAGTTCAAGACGATAATACAGGTTAGTTTTATTTTTAATATTATAGATGGGATATAATTTTCAAAGATTCGTATAAATTACTTTATTTATATGCTGGTGGGTTGCACCGATTGGTAGATTACATTTTAAACGATACATAAAATTGTTATACTATTATAGGAAAATTAGTTTTTCTTTAGATTTAATAGGGTTTTTTTTTAATTTTATTTTTAAGACTCTTATACAACTATGGGCGTAAACGGCAAACGAGTTTCCACCGCTAACACCACGACGGCTGCTAAGGCGAAAAAAGTGCGCATGGATATGGTGAAGTCCCCCGGGTTAGTTGAAATTTCATCGTCAGCGGGTCGAAAAATCATCTGGTATTTCGCAAAAAATTTGAATAATGTTAAAAATTACACCGACTTTCTACGTCCTCTTGCACCGGCTCTGTCAGACATGCTGAAAAATCATGTTCTGAGACACCCAATAAAATTTAGCTTGAAGCTGGAGGCTACGTATAACCGACCAAACGTACCTAATTCGTCTGAAAATAGAGCGTTTAAAACATCAGCAGTCGAAGTTTTTTCGGGAAGTAATATTACTGAGATTATTGAAAGGGCTTATATAAAGTTATTGGCCGAGGAAGAAGCTTATACTAGCAGAGGAAGCGGGTTTACCCTGGAGTCTATAGATGGGCTACTGTTGGCCGTGTACAAATACACTCCGATGGGCTGGTCGTCATACATACCACAGATGATATGCCACTCGTAACTCCAGGGGGTGTACCCGTACGAGTACACGGATAGTTGGAGCAGGTTGGACGAGACGAGTTTACCGAGCAAGAGGAGTTTTTATAGCACGTTAAACGAGTCGGGGATAAAGGAGGATAAATACACGCACGCAAAGGAGGTCTGGGAGCACTTCGGCTGCAGGACGCTGGGTGAGTACAGTGATCTGTACTTGAAAATCAACGTGTGGCTGCTGGCGGACGTCTTTGAAAATTTTCGTGATGTGTGCATAAAGACATACAACTTGGACGCGGCGTATTATTTTACTGCACCAAGATTGAGTTTTGACGCGATGTTGAAGTTTACCGGGAAAAAGTTGGAGCTGTTGAGTGATTACGATATGTTATTAATGTATGAGAATGGTTAGTATATCAATATAATTTTTAAAAAATGCGTGTATAATAATCTTGTATATTTTTCATAGGTATTCGTGGTGGATTAGTGCAGGCAAGCATGAGACATGCCAAAGCGAATAATATAAAGACCCCAGACTATGATGAAACTAAGGAGAAATCATGGTTGATATACCAGGACTGCAAATATATTTATTTATTTATTTTTTTATTTATTTATTCATTTTTCAAACTTAAACTTTACAGGTAATAATCTCTATGGCTGGGCGATGAGTCAGTATATGCCTTACGGTGACTTTAATTGGGTTGAATCCAACTTGAACGGACTGAGAGAGATGTCACCAACGTCAGACAAAGGGCGAGTATACGAAGTTGATGTTTCATAGCCACAAAATTTACATGATAAGCATAATGACCTGCCTTTCCTGCCACAAAACGGTATACCGCCAGGCTCAAAGGTGAAAAAATTGATGGCAACGTTTCAGCAGAAGAAAAATTATGTTATACATTACCGGAACCTGCAGCAGGCAATTGAAAATGGGTTGATAGTCAAAAAAGTAATTATTTTTATTTTACAAGATTTAAATTAAATTGGTTGTAACATTATTTCTTAATTTATAGGTACATAGAGTTTTAGAGTTTAGCCAGTCTGCATGGTTGGCAGATTATATTAACCTCAACACTGAAATGAGGCAGAAGGCGAAAAATGACTTTGAGAAAGACTTTTTCAAATTAATGAACAACGCTGTATTTGGTATGTTACTTTATTTAATCTAATTTAACTATTTTACCAACAGTTTTTTTTTTCAGGGAAGACTATGCAATCGAAAAGGAAGGAAATGAAGATGGAGTTGGTGTCGTGTGAGAGACGATTACAAAAACTTATTAATAAGACTAAATTTAAACATGCTACCAACTATAGCGAAAACCTGAACGCGGTGGCACTGGAAAACAAAATAATCAAATTTGATAAACCTATATATATCGGTAAATCTACTTTTAATTTTCTATTTTACATTTATTAACATATTTTGTATAGGATTTGCAGTATTGGATATATCGAAAATGATTATGTACGATTATCACTATAATGTAATGCAGAAGCACTATGGTGATAATATCAAACTTATGTATACTGATACTGATAAATATATTAAAACTAATTTTAAGTATAAACATAATTTATTTATTATTATTATTATTTCAGATTCATTAGTATACCTTATTAAAACTAATGATTTTTACAAAGACTTGATTGAGAATCCCAACTTGATGGATAGATTACACACGGCGGACTTACCTCCTATCCATCCGTGCTACACTACAGCTAGGAAGAAGGTGCCTGGGTTTTTCTCGAATGAATTAAAAGGACATACGATGACGGATTTTTGTGAACTACGTGCAAAATCATACGCATATAACAGGAGAAGATGATGCGGTGAGAGATAAAGACGATAAGTTCAAAGTTGGCGGTGAAAAGATCAAGGCCAAGGGGGTAAGGCAGCATGTGGTTAAAAACCACATGAGGTTGGAGGACCATAGGAGGTGTTTGTTTGACCAAGCTGGAGTGGAGGCGTACCGAGATAATGTTTCGATTAGATCATTCAAACACCAGTTGATGAATATACGAACAAATAAATTGGTATACAACAACTACGATGACAAAAGAGTGGTGCTAGACGATAAAATACATACACTGGCTCACAGTCATTATAGTTTAGAGTAAGTTTTTAAATTATTTTATATTTTTCAAATCAGTGTCACCAATGGGTGATTTCTTAATTCATGATATTCATGTTACTATTATAATATCATATATACATATTGTGCTATGTTGTATAGATTGTGAAAAAAAAAAATATTTTTCAAATTATTTTACTTATATTTATAATTTTATAGGGATGATAACGAGCACATTGTTGATTGGCCAGATCATGAGATAGATGCTGATGGTCGTGAATGGGATGACTTTGAGAAAGATTTAATGAGATTACTTCTACGGGAAGACATGACTAATTAATTAAAACTATATATATTTCTAATTTGTAAATATCGTGTATATATTGTTATATATATTTTGTAAATGTAATCTATAACCTTATATATATATATATATATATATATATATATATATTTTATGATAAACGTTATCACATATATGTTGCCATAAAAATAAAAAAAAACAATGTTAAAATATAATTATGTTTATTGTTATATATTTAAGAATTATTTACAAACCACTTTCTTAGTGTAAATATTTTATAAAATGTACATTGTTTAGGATTAAATTCCATATGGAAAATACAACAAGGTAGAGTTTCATCATCACATATTTGATCCAAACGAGGACAGCCCAAGTCTTCGATGTTGATGAGTGCAACGCGTGGTATATATTCCATAAGAACTTGTTTTTTCTGTTCGCCATTGACGTAAATGCAACCAAACTTTAATGAGTTTAATATTCTACTTAGTTCTTCATACTCGATATCACCGTATTCTATAGCTACTAGCTAGTTTATGATAATAACGTTCCAGCCACTTGTTAGTTTTACGACTTTTGTTGTCCTCCGTGGATTTTGAATGTTTAAAAATCCAATGTTGAGTCGCCCAAGTTTCTATGTCTAGACATTTCTTTAATCATATATTTATTGTTTACGCTAAGAACGCATTGCATGTCCAAGATGGCCGAAGACATTATGGCTTATCTTTATAATACGTTTCAATAGTATTAACACGACTGAGTATAGCAGGTATTATGATTTTCAACGCTTCTGTACTTTCTTTGATTGATTGTAATGATACTTCACCTCTTGACATATGCTCAGCTATCTGTACACACGTTAATTGTATTGTTTCCGTTTGTTCTTCTTGAATTTGCACGGATTTATGATTTTCTTCGAGTAAATACTCGATTTTATCTAATTTAGACAAAAACGATTTGATCGACTGTTCGAGATTTGAAATAATTGTATTTGTTTCATCAGACTGAGAACTACCAAACACGTTTATGTCTGTAGCTCGACTGACACTATTTACTAATGTCACTTGTATTTATCCAGCTATTGTGTGTATTATCGAACCCGAGCCATTTGAAAAAAATTTGATCCCCCTTCTTACGTATAATTTTTTCAACTAAAAAGTCATTTGGATAGTTTGTTTTCAATATTTCTTCTGAATAAAAGCAACCAGCAATCGGTTTTCCACTATAATCTTGTAGCTGATAAGTAGTAGGTAACGTTTCGTTAATTTTAACAATTTTGAATATTTCTGTAGACCAGCTCGGCAAATAACCTTTTGTAAACACATCTTTATATGTGCTTATACGGACATTATCGCCTATGTTAAATTTATTTTTTCGTTTAATTATTTTACGTTGCATTATTTCCACTAATGTAGGATTATCATCAGCTTGTACTGGTGTCATTCCTATTGTCCTATGTTTTGAATTATTATATTCGAAAATCAATGAAGGTAAAATAGAAATCCATTCATGTGAACCTCGTGCCGTAAACTCTCTAAACATTTTTTCTTTCAATGTGCGGTTGAAACGTTCAACAATACATGCTTTCATAGTACTATAAGTCGAATATTTATGTATGTTGTGCTTCACCATAAACGCATCAAATGTAGAATTGTAAAATTCTTTACCATTATCAAGCTGTAATAGTTTTGGTGTGCGTTTAAGCAGTATAGTAGACATTGCTTTGGAAACTTCTTTACCAGTTTTAGATTTGAATGCTATTGCCCAGGCAAACTTTGTAAAACAGTCTATCACGCATAGAATATATTTATAGCCCTTATTTTTTTTCGAATACGGTATCATTTCGACTAAATCTGCCTGCCATAGATCGTTTTTGCCATAAACATTAGCTCTACGCCGTGTATAATTTTTTCTTGTCGGTTTGTGTAATTTGACTGCGATTTCGCGTTTAGACATTTGGAATACGTTTTATTAACCCTGCTTCGTGCAATTCTTCGAAAATCGAGAGTATTTCATTTGAAACACCTGTATTACCAGCTGCCTTTGACGCCAATAGTAACTGTAATCTTTCGACTAGCTCGTTAGGGTCGTTCCAGTATACTAAATTATGTTTTTGTAGCTTCATAGATAAGCCTCTTCCCGATTGAAACAAATTTTGGATTATATCATGATATTTGTTTCCACCTTGTTTAATTTTTCTCCCGTCTGCTTTTAGATGCGCCGATGTTTGAGTTAATATAGACTTGTATGCTTTTAAATCATTTTTTGGTGTATAATTTTGGATATTTTGAAAATATTAAATTACCAAGTCCTTGTGTTAGTGTGTACGATACATCATCAATAGTCAGCGAATTGTCGATGAGTTTAATTTCTTTTTTACCTAAAACTACTTTTCCATTTTTTTGTACTTTAGGTCCATACGTTTTGTCTATATCGTAAGATTTATACCAGTCGCTTATTTCAAAAGCTATCAAATCGCCTGTGTCGTTAAAATATTGAGAATCTTGAATATCAATGTCTTGCTGTGTGGGTAGAGTTTGAAATGTTGTTTTATTAATATTTTGTTTCAATGGTTCGATAATCGGACTTAACGTCCCTGATACTAGTGAATGAATATCTGCTTTTCCGCTTTTTAATGAGATATACTTGCGTTTGATATTTTCTTTGGCTTTAATCAGTTCTCCGAGTACTTCACCGCTAGCAGCCATGACTGTGAATGAATCATTTCCACAATGACAACACTTTATATAACGACAAATGTGTCAAATCCATGACGATATCGACCGTTGTCACGTTCACAGTCTTTGTTTATCACGATAAACTCAAATCTCCCCAGACGCCAACATGAAGTGCAAAAGTCTTTAAACTCTGAGTATGACATATCACCAGAGCAATGTTTATTGTATACATGTTTTAAATTAGTCTCATCTTGTTTGAATAATACAATAAAATTAGCGTTATCACGCAAAAGTTGTTTTGGGACTTTTGAATAACTCTGAGCCAGATAGAATACATCAACTAAATTATGACGACCTCTGGAGAAGTAAGTTCTTGCAATCTTTTGGTTTTCAGTAATAATATCGTCGAAAATAAATACAGAGTTTGGTAAAGCTTTCTCAGGTTCAATAACTTGCTCATTTTCATAGAATGTAAATAATCAAACATCAGTGCCCGACAATATTTCACTAAGCATTTTATATTTGGGTTGATCCAATGTTTTTGAATATATGTATACGTTATGGAATCGTATTCCGTTTATATTGGTTAATAAGGTCAATATTAAATTAGTTTTCCCACAGCCGGAAGGACCCACAATAAGCGCTCGTATCGTATTAGGTAAAAGTGAACCATGTCTTTGTTTCATAAACGATGATGTAGGTGGGTCCACGTTTTATACTGTTAGTTTTATATCTTGTTTGATGAATTTCATTTTTATAGAAATATCTTGACTACAATGATAAAGTTATCAGTATACAATATCACTCGCTCGAGGAAGCAACAAGAATAAGGGCGGTGGACTTATCAACACGCTTATAAACAAATTACCAATCGAGCTTCACGTGCCTGGTAAGTCTAGAATAATAAATCCGATATTATCATAATATAAAATAATAATATTTCTTTGCAGGTTATCAATATTGTGGTCCTGGCACAAATTTGAAAAAACGATTAGCTCACGGAGAAAAAGGAATTAACCTTTTAGACTCTGCATGTAGAGACCACGACATTGCATACGAATGTAGTAACTCTATCGCAGATCGTAACAAAGCCGATTATATATTAGAACAGCGAGCCTGGGATAGGTTCAAGTCAAAAGATTCAAGTTTAAAAGAAAAAGCTGTGGCTTGTGGTGTGACTACTGCCATGAAAGCAAAACGTAAAGTAGGTGGCGGCTGTGGTTTTAAAGCAGCACTTAAAGCCACTAAAAATGTTGTAAAGAAAAATGTGGGTGAAAAAAACTTGATGAAATTGACTAAAAATGTTTAGCCGTCGCGCGAAAAACATTCAAAACTAAGAAGACAAAAGTTCCATGAACAATAAATATTCCGAAAAAAGGCGGTGTGTTACCACTCATACCGATTTTCGCCGGGTTGTCAGCTCTGGGAGCCCTGACTGGAGGCGTAGCCAACGTTGTGAAGGTTGCTAATGAATTTAATAGAAACACTCCATCGCATTTAGGCAAAGGGCTTTATCTCACTCCGTATAAAGGCAACTCATACAAAATCGGATCTGGTGTAGCACCACAAAAAAGTGGTGGGGGTGTAAAAACGAAAAAATATAGAAAGTCAAAAAACTAATTGCCACGTTACCCAGTAGAGCGTTGTACGATTACGAACTTATAAAATATGCTCGCATGGTGAAAATACCTCATTTCGTCGGCGTTTTTACCAGAGATAGGTTATCTAGACTTCCTAAACGCCTAGAATCAGCGATTATTAACTTGGATACAGTAAACGGAACAGGAACGCATTGGGTAGCGTATAAAAAAATCGGAAAAAAAGTCATATATTACGACAGTTTTAGGAATTTGGTTCCACTATTAGAAGTACAAAAATATTTTCACGGGTGTGACATACATTTTAATTACAGCAAAGAGCAGAAATATAATACTATAAACTGTGGACACTTGTGTTTAAAGTTTTTATCATGTTCACATTGACGTTAAACGGAAACTCGAGTGAGTTGTCATGCGAGATCTTTCCACCGTTGGAAGTAGAAAATACTGCACAGATCTGTCTTTTGAGTTTACAGACAAATAATTCTATACCAAACATAGAACCTGGTTGCAATACTATTGCCTTCCGTAATTTGATCAATGAAATTGAGTACGTAATTATACCTACGGGGACGTATGAGTTGGATCAGTTAGAGACAATTATACAAAAAATTATGATGCCTGACTATGTCAGTATGTTTGAATTAAAAACGAACAGCAGAACATTAAGGTGTATAATATCGTGCAGCCATAACGTTGATTTTGGAATCGAGAATAGCATAGCTAAATTGTTAGGGTTTAGAAATGTACTATACACTACTGGTGCTAGTCATGAATCTGAAAATATTGTCAACATAATGAAAATAAACTGTATAAAAGTAGAGTGTAATTTAATCATCGGCTCATTCTGTGACGGAGTACCGAGCCAGTTCATACACGAGTTTTATCCTACTGTATCTGTGGGATATAAAATCGTTGAGGTACCTAGGCATCCAGTTTTTTTATGGTCTTAATACGACTTCAATAACTAAAGTAAATATCGCGCTAAAAGATCAGAACGATTGTCTGATTAATCTGCGTGGTGAGCCTATCACAATTCGTTTACAAATAACGCGTGGATATGGCACTAAAATTTAATATAAAAAGAACTACAATCAAAAACCCTATCAGTTTACCGTCTGCCGTTAAGAAGTCTACATCTAAACCGAAAAATATCAAGCTCACAAAAAATAATTTAAATTTTCTTCGTTCTTTACAATGATGGATGACTCATATTTAAACGTGACGGCCGACTATGTCGACGATTGTAAAATAACACAAATGCAATATCATTCGTTCACACCGTATTCAAGCACCGCTCTATCATACAATGAAGAAATTAGAATTAACGTTTAGAACATGGATTCTTACACTTTGCCGTGTGAAAGTTATATTTTCGTCGAGGGTAAAGTAAACAAACCTACCGATGCTGTTGGAGACGTACGTTTTTCAAATAATGGATTGGCATTTTTATTCTCTGAGATGCGATATGAAATAAATGGAATAGAGATACAAAAATTAAAATCACCCGGAGTGTCGTCTTGCTTGAAAGCGTTCTGCTCCTATACTCCAAATGAAATGAATACATTAGACAACTGTGCTTGGGACTCGGCAATGGACGGCGAAGATAATAAAAATAAAAATTATGACCGGCAATGTATTTACCGGATGCATACCTCTAAAATATTTATTCGGATTTTGCAAAGATTATAAAAAAATTTTACTCAATTGCGATCAACAACTAATTTTAAATTGTTCGTCTACTGATTTTATTTTATCTTCCTCTTTAAATGAACGCGGTCAAGTCGATCTTGTCGACTTTCAAAGTTTACCGGACGGTGATTTTAAATTTATCCTTCATTATAAAGAACACTTAACCAAATTTTCAATTTTCCGTCAATTGAAATGCAAAAAGGCTTCGGAAGTGGCCAAAGAATTATTAAACATATTTTTGACGTTTGGTGCCCCTCACGTTCTTCAGTCCGATAATGGTCGCGAATTCACAGCCGGTATTATAACTGAATTAGCATCATTGTGGCCCGATCTAATACTAGTAAATGGTCGGCCACGTTATCCACAAAGCCAAGGATCTGTAGAAAGAGGTAATTGTACGTTGAAGGATTCACTGGTGGCGTGGATGCGAGATAATAAAACTGCGGCGTGGAGTTACGGCATCGCCTTTGTACAATGGGTTGTTAATACGACATATCACGAAGCTATAAAAATGACTCCATATAAAGCAGTCTTTGGTCAAAAACCACGGATAGGACTGGCAACAAAAGTACCTCGACAGTTGGTAGAAAATATAATGACAGGTACGTTGGAAGAGGATATGCTGGAAATGATTTTAAATGAGGACAATGAGGACGTACAAGTACTCAATACTGAAGTGAGCAATAATTCAAAAATATTTTATTTTTTTTTATATTTTTATATTATAAGTTAAAAATTAGAAAAATAAAAATTTAATATAAATATTACTATAATTTAAAGTAATTTTTTCTGCCGATTTCATGAAATCGGCAATTTCGTAAATTCGGCGTAACATATATATCTCCACAAAAATATTAAATTTAATATGTCAATTTATCTGTCACATTAACGCTTACCTAATAATAGGGAATATGCGGAATGTTGCAGTGTAGTACCCGAACAATAAACTATCTTTACTTGGCCAATGACTACACATCGCTGATTGTCTAGAGGTAGACTACTATTATGTTTACCCCTTATATTTGTTGGATAGGCAACTATATGTATACGACGACACCAAGGAACGGGAAAGTGCTATTTTGGAAAGTAGGATGGTACAAGTTAATTATGGAGAGGGGTCTCTGTGGTCGATCCGGTCTGGTGCAATGATCACAGAACTAACAAAATAGGGACAATACTTAAAAAAACTTACACAACTATTGAATTCTGATGACGGTGATGATCTGCCGTACGAACTATCGAAGACTGATGACATGGGCGGCCTCTCACATAACGGATTAGTTGCTGGCGGTTAGGTGAGGTTAGGTATCTCGGTGGTGATGTAGATTCAAGCACAGCGACACATAGTAATCGGGAGACGCTGGCTATGTTGATCGGAGGTACCTATAAGGTAATATAAAAAGTAATGACCAGGGAACGGACTTTGATGCAAAATACATTTTTAGTGGGTAGAATATGGCGATGCTTTCTAAGTGTATAATTCGATTCATACATCAGAGAATTTAAAAATGAAACTAGTATTTTACTTTTTTTGACATTTTTAGAGCATTTTTCCATTTTTAGGTCATTTTTCATATATATTTGTTGCTTGGAATTATAAAATTTTAGTTATTTTTACGAAGATCGGCTGATTGTATCTATCTATACGGCTATACGTAGTTCCCATCAAATAATCTCGATAACGTTACGATACACGATATAAAACTAATTATTGGTGTCCGATTATTAGTAGGTACTCGTAGAGTTGCAATTGAAAATGCACAAACATTATTAGCCGATAATAGTTTGGAATTTGATCTAGCATTTATAAAGGCTAATTATGGTAACTTACCGAAATATATAACAACTCTAGAAACATCTGGATTATTGTTGGCTGATGCAGTCGGTATTATTGAAAAATTAAAGAACGAAATCGGAATAGATAAAAGTAAAATAGGGAAAACCATATATCAAAAATTTGAAAATGTAATTGAAAAAAATAAAGGATATATAGCAATGAAAAATATTTCAAATATTTTGGAAAGAAATACAACAACTCGAGATGACATATCTGAAGAATTAACCGCTGATGATATGGCATACATGAAGTTTGCCCCAATGACTTCTTGTGACGTTGAGCGAAATTTTTCAGTATACAAAACGACACTCACAGATAACCGTAGAAGATTTTTATTTGAAAATATTAAGCATCATGTTATTGTTCAGTGTAACAAAGATTATAAATTAGTCATTACTAATGACTTACCTATGAGAGACGGTTATGGAGTATAGAAGTATTTATTATCCTCTCACAATGAAGAGGTACTAAGTATAATAATATAATATGTGTGTGAATGGTAAGATTCACCGCTTTATAATAATAATTTCACAAAGATTGCGCTCAATGTGACTTTAATAAATAGTATAAAAAAATACAAATCGCTGCAACTAAGCGGGAACAACGATGTTCGAACGAATGACAATAGAAATAATAATAATAAAATAGGGCGTTGGCCGCAGAACAACAACAAAAACAAAGATAGTAAAAACATAACGATAATATAAATATGAGGCAAAAGGCCGACCAATAATTGATTATATAAAATACAGAACGAATAGAATAAATATAATATACAGTTACAATATTAGAATAATTAAACAATTAAACAAAAAGGACTGGGTGGACTGAGAGTGGTGAGCGGAGGAGACGGGAGATGAAATTATAGGAAAAGTGCAGTCGCGTGGCGATTAGACAACCGCGATAGTGCATCATTGACGTGGCGCCAACAGCCCCTGTATTGCCCATGTGTATACACGAACCAATAATACTCACACTTCATAAAAATATATACAGATGCATCAAAATCCACACATGGTGTTAGCTTTGCAATTTTCCAAGATAATATCATACTCCTTCATAAACTCCCAACCGAAACATGTATATTCTCAGCAGAAACCCAAGTCATATTTTATGAAGCAACCATATTAGCCAACACGATCACCTCAAATGATATTCTAATTTTAAGCGACTCACTCAGTGCTCTGCTAGGCCTTCAAACCCTTCAAATGAAATCACCCAAAATATCCAAAATATTAAAATCGACCTTTAAAAAAATTGAACTTATGTGGGTACTATCCACACAGATTTGCCTAAAAAATAACCACAAAAAAAATAACCCCAAATGTGACTTTGTAAGATTTTAAATAATAATAATTGTCTAATATTCAAAACTAAAATGTATATTCTAATAAATACGTGTATATGAATATTTTATAAAATATTTTAATTTCTAAGTGAATTATGAGCATTTACTAAATTTATGGGGTTATTTTTCGCGGTACCTCCACACGGGTATAACCGGCAACGAAATGGCTGACAAGGCAGCCGACCTTGAAACCAGAATCATCTCCCATTCAACTATCTCCGATCTACCGACAAATTACATCCAATCATCTATCAAATACAAAATATTTTCAAAATGGCAAAATTATTGGGATACCATTACCCACACTCATAAACTTAAAACAATAAAGAAAGATATAAAGAAATGGACTCCACCTTACTACCTAAACAGGCAACAGGAAGTTACAACCATGAGATGCTTTATCGGACATTCATTCCTAACTCAATCTTTCCTCATCAGCAAGGATCCACCACCCACTTGTGACGAATTCTACGCCAACCTTTTGGTTCAACACATTATCCTAGATTTCACCAAGTACCAGGACATAAGAATAAACCTAGAAAAACCACTGAATGTGAATGAAGCACTCAACAAAAACAATATCTCCAAAATTAATCCATTTCTAACGAAAATTAATCCCATAAACAAATTTTAATAATGTACAAATCTTTTTCCGTAGTCTTTAAGTCTCAATACTTTTTGTAAATATACTGTTTTTCTTTTAATAATTATAATCTACTTGTAATTTATATTAGGCTAATGACCTGTGATGTTGAAGCCTCGCCTCTAATAAAAAAAAAAAGTTTTTACGTGGAGATATGACGTTATTAAATGTATAATTAAAATATGCGTCAGTATACAGTCAACGTCTAGTTTGCAATATTGCTTAACTAAATAAATAAATACAACCATTTACACGTAATATGGTAAATAAATTGTACGAGTATGCTGTTGAGTTTAAAATAATAAATTCTTTATTTAGATATTAAAATTAGATGAATATTTTTTTATACATTAAAATATGACGTTATTAAGAGTATAAATAAATTGGAGTCATTACACACTAAACGTGTTAACCCAGTTTGAAGTCTTTTATTTCTAAATATAACCGTGTAATTGTTTACACATGTGCTAAAAAATATAATATTATACAGAGGTATAGGTATGATAATGTGACTAACCGATTTACGTATACGGGTTTCTCACCGAAAGCTCAAAACTATACACCAAAAATCCGTACTATGTATAGTTTTAGCAAGGCTGGGTAAATTAATGATTTTTTTCAGTTTAACACCCATGATATAATATATTGCAGCACCCCCTAAAAGCAAAACTTGTGCTGAAAGAGCGAGTTCTTATCACCTTAGGAATACAAAAAGTCTTAAAAAATCATTTATTCATACTAATACGTACTATTATATCGTATGGTATTATACGTATATTTCTTGTATTATTATAATATTGATCACACCCTATTATTTTATGTTTTGAATGTATAGGTATACAGTATATAAATTAATTGGAAAGTCGCAATATAGCTGTAATTCCAACAATAATTCTGATATTATATTGGAGTTTTTTTTTCAACGTAATATAATATGATTAATAACCTACTTTTTTACAATGATCTAAATGGAAAAAAAAACTGCATACAATTCTTTTTGATTATTTCCTAAAAAAATTGTTGAACATTTAAATAGAGCCATTTTGTATAGTTATTTATTTGTAATATGAAGAAAAACAATTGAAATTGGTTAAGTACTTTTAAATGGACGAAAGAAAATTATATTTCAAGAAAATACAACATAATATTATGGTAAAATTCTATAGTTTTGGTAACTTTGATGCTAGGCTATCCAAAACTTAATAAAGAATTATTAAACCACTTATTGAAATTGTACTTAATATTTCTTTTTATGTTATTATTGTTCAATATGTCCGCAACCACTGCTAATTATATTCAAGTTAATTTTAACTGCATGATGGTTTAATTCAATTATAGACTTATCTGAATTATAATTATATTATAATTGGACTAAAATTATTTAAAAGGACCGAAATAATAATACTGATAATAACGCAGTGAAACCTCAAAATAACCATACACCCTCGGTCGCTGAAATTTTGTCTACTATTTAGTGGTGTCCAGTATTTAGAATACATATAGTATTAGAGAAATAAACAATTGAAATTTTAATAAAAAATTGATTTATTTATTTAGTTATTTATAATACACAATAGATACATAATAAATTTAATTATTTGTACGTATTTTTGAAAATGCGAAGGTTAAAAGATAAAAAAAAATTGATAATATAAAAATTAAAATATATGTTTAAAAATATCAAATTCTTTAGAACCTATAATAATTTTAAAATCTACTCCACGGATAACAGCTTGTAAAAAAATGTTCGCGGTCCGCCAGTTGATGACCCCTAGCTCCTTTAGATTAATTTTTATTTTGTCAGGAATTAATTTCGTATGAAAATGCATTTTCTAATTCCACAAATTTACGATAGATAATATTATGATTAAAATCAAAAGTTAAACACCATAAAAGTCTTTGTTACTAGTACTAAGACTGTACCTAGCAGAACACCATAATATAAAATATTCAAGTTACTATTAGTACATAATTAACATGAACCTGTTGGCTACGAATTTCTGGAATATTTTTAATTTATTTATTTTCAACTCATTGAATGCCATATTTATATATTATATATAATCTATTTAATTTGCAAATTAGTTATTGAAATGCGAAAAACATACAATTTTACCTTAATATTTTGCTATAATATTCTTTTACATAGAATTCTCTTTCATTCATAATTCATGGGATTTTAAAAATGTTTTTCTCCATTTTAAAAATAAATAACTACAAAATGACTATTTTTAAATTTTCAAAAAATTTTTTTTTGGACAACAAAAAATAAATTATTTGGTTTTTGACTTTTTTTATATTAGATAACTCAGATATTTGTAAAAGGTGGACTATTAGTTATATATTGATAATAAATTACAGGATCTAACTTTTCAATTAATTTACATGCTGTAAAATATAAAATAATCTATACAAGTTAAAAAGTTTTATATATTATATACATTTTTTTTTCAAAAAACTACAAAAAAATGAAATTATTATGTACAGTTTTTAATTCATAATAGTATTCCAATAATTGATACCTATTGTACGGCAGAGCAATAACCAATTATTGACTCGTATTTTATTTCTTAACTCACAAATATTATAGAACCTTAATATTGTCAATTCTACAAATAATTTTCTTTCTTATCCGTGAATTAAAAATTTAAAAAAATCAAGTACATCCAAGTACACAGGTACATACATTATAGTTATTTACTCGACATCTAATGCATGGCAAAGTAAAACCTACTTGACCACCTTTTTTCAGATGACATTCAATGGGAAATATTCCAAAGTTTGAACCAGATACAATTTACTATCAAAAACCACTCTAAACGTTTTAAATCTAAGCATCTAATCGAAAAATGATCGTGTACAAATTCAGGATAAGAAAAACACACACACACATTTTAAAATCAATACATTTATTGCTTCACTCCAAAGTTAAAAAGAGGGCAAATGAGTATCACTCTGTGGTACATATAATATAGTTGTCCAATTCATAATTATTTTAAATGTTAAATATTAATTGGAATTTCTCCAATAATAATTTTTTTTTAGATAAAAAGAATAGCATGTTTTTTTTCTAATACATTGAAATATGACGTTATAACTTATAAAAGTATAAATAAATTAACGTCATTACACACTAAAACGTGTTAACCCAGTGTCTAGTATTTAGAGGTATTTGTTAAGGAAGGTTTCACTGTATTAATAATTTTACTATGGTGAGGTTATTGATATAGACGATATAGTGATATGACGTGTTATTAATGTTATAATTCTATTAGTGCACAATGCAAGTATTATTTTGAATATAATAATAATAAAGATATAGAAGCCAAACATGTCTTATTATTGATAAAAACCTTTTATATAGTGCTCTAACCGGCTACAGAAAACTAATGTCGTAACAATATTCCTTCAACCACGTTACACTACATTAAAGGGATCATTATTCCCAAACTCAATATTGTATTTCTTTTATCTATGAAGATTGTAAATTTTCAGATGTGTAAAATAATTATGGTTGAAGCTGACACTTTAAAATTTTTAAAAATAGAAATTTGTTAGTACTTCTTTTGCATGAAATATCTCGAATAATAATTTTTTATTTATCTAATAAAAATATGTATATTTTTTTAATATATTGAAAAATGACGTTATCGAGAGTATAAATAAATTGGAGTCATTACACACTTAACGTGTTAACCCAGTTTGCTGTATTTTTTTGCTAAATATAACCATGTAATTGTTTACACATGTGTGTTAAAAAATATAGGTTAGGTAGCTATACGATTGACTTACAAGTTTATCACTGAGAGCTCAAAATTATACAACTTAAATAAGGGAACAAATTTTTCAATAATTTCCTCCTTCTAAGCCTGAGGTAGTGAACCTACGGCACGAGTGACAAAAGTGGCATGTTAATAAAATTTCAATGTCACGTGAAAAATTGAAATTATTAAAAATTATGCTATTTATAAAGTTTTGATTATAACGGTTATAAGAAATTCAAAGAAATAAATCACATAAATTTAAAAAATTATAATTATAAAAAAAAGGCGTGCCTACTTAATGAAATAAAATATAATACATTTGTAAGTTTACAGTGAAAAATGTTGATAACCTTTATTGGGAAAATTTGGCAATTGCCCTGAGAAGATAAAGGTAGTTTGGCCACCCCTGCGCTAAGCCTCTAAACAGTCTAAACCAGGGGTCGGCAATCTTTTTTGATGGAAGAGCCAAAAGTTACAATATACAAAATTTTTAATATAATAATATTTCATATAGATGAAAACTTAAATAATACCGTTTTCATACATTTTATACATACTTTATTCTTGTGTAAAATATCAATTTGAATTTATTAGCACGCAATTTAACGTATAAAACTTCATAAAACAGTTGGAACACAATTCGAGTACCACATTATTATCACTGGAACACAACTAGTCTACGAGAAATTTCATTGGGCATAGGAACAATTAGGTGACGGCTTGGGGGGTCTTAGCCCCTTAAATATTATTGTTATTTCAGATATTATCAATGTTGCACATTCCATAAACAAAATATAGCAGTAGATATTTTGAAATCAGAGATGCTTGTAGCTAAAAATTGCCTTGTTAAAATGAAAGAAAATTTCGATATTGATAATATTAAAAAAGTTGTCAGTGAAGACGTCTACTCAAATTTATATTAATTGCTACAGGTTGCTTTTACAATACCTATTAGATCAGCGACCTGTGAACGTTCGTTTTCATCAATGTGGCGATTGAAAACGTAGCAGAGAACCACAATGGAGCAAGAAATATTTTCTAAAATATCTTTATTAAATATAGAAAGAGATATAATAAATACTTTTGACACAAAAACAATAATTGAAAACTTGCTGTAACTGATAGAGAATTAGTGTTGATTTAATGTTAAATTTATTTAAATATTATGCGAATTTAAATGTGTATTGTTTTGTTAGAAGTCATTCGGTTTATTAGTTATGTGTCTGTGAATTTTTTAAAATTCTAGCTCCCCCTCCCCCAAACAAATTGACCCTAGTAAGCCTAGTTGCGTCTATTTCTTTGGGACACAACTCATTAACTTCACTTTCCACGGTATGCCTTCATTTGGTGAATTCCTTCTTTTGTCAATCAAATCTCAACAAATTTACTTATTGTTTAACATGGAATACAGATTATAAAATATATGTAACATATTTTTACCAATAAAAAAAATATATATATAAATTAATTAGCGATACGAATAGTATTATTTATGAATTATATTAAGAAAACCTTATTGTAATAATTATACAAACAAACGATTATTGTAACTTTTGTAATGACATAATAATGATAAATTCGTCACAACTAGGTTAATATAACATTTATGCAATATAATATCAACAATTAGTAAGAAATAAAGAATAGGTGTTGGCGTCATAGCATATTATTTATTGTTAAATATTTGTAAATTGTTTATTTATTTTGAATTGTATGGTGGGTTATGAAAGGATTGACTATAAAAGAACTTGAGAATTCATTTTATTATCCATTAATTTTTTTAGCTTTTCACATAATTAATATTAGTTGTGCGTACCAAATAATTAAAATGAATTTTTCTAAGCATTTTTTTATAACTTTTAGAACTATTGCGGTTCTTGTAATTTTGGTTTATCCAACAATGGCATTTAAAAAATATATGATTGAGTTTTTTGGTATGTTCCTATCTCTTTATATATAATAATAAAAATAAAAATAATTATTATTTTTTTTTTAAATTATTATTTTGTTATATATACATAACTTATATGAATTCTTGCAATTTTAGGAATTGAAAAGTCTGAAAATATTGTTATAGAAAAGCAGTATGCTGGTATGATAAAATGTATTTATGTATAATAATAATTTTTTTAAATTTATATTTTATTGGTATTCAAACGTTGTATTATACAATGGTGTGAAGAAATTATTTATAAATTGAAACCAATCATTGAAGTTTTACTTTTGACTAGAAACAAAAATAACTTATACCGATTATAACTTAAAATGTGTACACAATATTAAAAAATAGAAAATTATATATTGTTCATAATTTTAAAAGTAATATTAAATCTGCTATTCATAAAACTTGTATGTACTCAGTTAATATAACTGGTTTTTATAATTAAGTAATTTCAAATTGTATAACATTCGACATTTGTTTGACACGTCGAAATTTTACATGGATTTAGTCAAGCAATATATTAAACTCTGTGATTTTAATATTATTTTATCTACATCGGTTTAGATTTTTAGAATAAAATTAATATAATTGTTTAAAATTTGAATAGTGTATCCAAAATATTTGGAGAGATAGTTAAATTATTTCTAGTTTTATGTGAAAAAATGTATATTACGATAATCTATACTGCATATTTTATTACTTTTTTTCAGCTAATCTAAAATGTAATATATTTTAATTTATTATTAGTAAACATGTGGTAACAGAAAATGTTTTTAATATTAAGAATTGAAAGGCTGATATATTATAATGCGTATTGTTAGATATTGGTCGAAACTTCTGCAGACCGATATCTTAAATGATAGGTTCACAGCACGATAGTTCTCGGATTTATCGTGTTTTTCATTGACCAAGCTGTTTTCTACTTTGAAGTTGCCTGTTCGTATTCATATTTTTTTATAGCTATTAGTCAAATATGTCGAAATGTATGTAAAATTTATAGACCACTGCCCTAATTACTTTATAACACATTTAATGTTCGAACTGAAAAAATAAAATATTTTTAACTAAACAATTTAAACTAAAAATCTATCAGTTAAATGCTTAATGTAAAAACACATACAATAATGTATGCTATTTTAGATTCTGAGCGAAGAAATGGATGTATTGTTCTTACAACTTTGTGTTTTTCTGTTTGTACGCGTGTGTTTCTTTAAATAATAAATAGTTGAAAATGTGATTGGTTCTTCAACTTTAGGGATAGTTTCTGATTAGGAATTTAATCTAGATAATTAATGAATCAAAAGTAAGCTCGGCACTTTTTATTTATTATCGTTATTATGATCGTAACTATCGTTAAAATAAGATTAGTCTACTTAATATTTTTGAAGCGTCATAATAATCAATTATTAATGCTACTCAAGCATAGTTTTTTTTTATTATAATTGAATCTAAATTATTTAAATATTTAACAGATATACTAGTAGATGTTGCTGGATTTACGAGTAAGTAATTATAATAAATGGGATAGTAATATTTATTATATTTATATCTTTTTTTGAAGGAAATTTAACATAATCGAGACTATTTTATACAATAATATATATAGAGAGAGAGAGCGCAAATGCTAAGAGAAAATGATCAATTTTCTCGGAGATTATAAATGTAGCTTAAACATGCGCCTTTTACGTCATAGTGATTCGCTCTTATAATTTCATATCCACATAGTGAATCTCGATGATTTTATGAAATTAATTTAGTTTCATTGAATATATATATATATGTATATATAGAGAGAGAGAGAGAGCGCAAATGCTAAGAGAAAATGATCAATTTTCTCGGAGATTATAAATGTAGCTTAAACATGCGCCTTTTACGTCATAGTGATTCGCTCTTATAATTTCATATCCACATAGTGAATCTCGATGATTTTATGAAATTAATTTAGTTTCATTGAAGATCGTTTACAATTAATCAGTTAGGGGACACGCATTGAATTTTAATAAACTTGTAAGTTCATATCTATCTCTTGGACTACGAGCTTGATTTTTTCTAAGAAGTGAATGACGTGTTAACATATCTAAATGATCAAATTAATTAATACAATATATTGTTGACGATTTGCTTGCATTATTGATATAAACTAAAATATATGAATATGTTTATGTATCTTTATGAAATCTATGAAAAAGATGTGTAAAACCTTATCAAACTCTCATGGTTTTTATAATATTTGTCTTTAACGCCGCTAACTGGAATTTGCGGGATTGTCATACTCATAACCAAAAGAGGCTAACTTGCGAGAAACCTAATTATATAAATAATAAACTATTGATGATAACTGTAGCTGACGGTGATACGCAATGATATGTAACTTATATTTATTTTATAGTTACTGATCTTCGGCATTTAAATCAACCCCTTTACGTGTAGCGTATGAAACGCATCAATGTGATCCAGCTTGGTCCTGATCGTACAGTTCACTTAATTATGATCAACATAGTTTTTTTGTCATATATTTTGTTTGTACAACCTGTATGAAAATATTACAATAAACAAAATAGGTGGGATTCAGATAAAAAAAAAGGCCTGGTTGACTTGATTGAAGAACTATTCAATAATAGTACTTCATAGGTATGAGTGTGAGTGGTTAGTCGAATAGTAACTAACGACACCAGCTACGCTTTAGACGTCATTCAAGGTCACCTGGGATTGTTCGGGAAGAAAGTGATCGACACATGATGGAGAAATTCGCATACATATCGTGTCAATCTCTCTTCCTACAGTGTAGTTAAGTTTTTTAAGTAAAGAAGCCGCCGTTGATTTTGTTATAGTTTCGCTAAAAGATAAGTCAGAGTCTTCACGTGATCAAAGATGAGGTTCTGTTGTTAAGTTATATGTATTTTTTCTACTATGTTAATGTTAATGTATGTAATACAAATTAAATACAAATATTTAATATTAGGCTTCAATTTTGTCAATAATCAATAGTGCATATAAAAATTAAAAAATGTATAGGTTTCTGGTCTAATACTATATTAGGAAATAGTTACATTATGCAATTAAAATTTACTAATGCTTTGTATTATATTAATATAATTTATTTACAGGTGTGATGGAAAATAGAGATGACTTCAATTATGACAGTAATTATTATTTGAAAATAACTAAAAGCAACTTTTAATACAACCTATGGTGGATTTATAAATTTCATTATTTAATTCATAACACCAAAATTAGTGGTAATCTCTTTTACGGTATATTTTATTTTATTTATTTTATGATCATTTTACATTTTTCTGTCTACACCAGACTTAACATTTTACCGATTTTTATGATCTCATAAAGTGAGATTACCGTTTATTCTGTGGTCGAGCTAACAACAGTAGCAGGCTGACTTTAAGCTCGTTGTGTTGTCAATGTTTACATATTTTATTATTCGACAGCTTTAAAGTGCTTTACTGATCTCTCTGGTTGACGAAGTTACTATTTTTTACAACGCGAATAACACTTTTTTTATATGACTTTCGTACTTTTTATTTTATAATTTAATCGTTTGTATTATAATCATAATATACGCCTATCTCCACGTGTAAATGAAATCGCGTTTTTGCGTCCCGATAACATCAATTGTTATGCGTCACGAAAACCGACGACACCACAACAAGCAAAGCGTTTAGAGATCGATCTACGACTGTATTTTTGAATGCACTCGCGTCCGACGTCAATTCCAAATTGATGCGACGTAAAAGTACGCGTCGGCGTCGCAATCACGCTTGCATCAAGCACCCAACCGATGTCTACTCGACATTAAGGTTATGATTTTAAATTTCCGATCTCACGACTCGGATAAATATTTACATATAAACTGAACAAGCAAAAAGTGTTGAAGGGGCACACATATTTCCAGAGTTGAAAATATTCATAATCGTCCCTATTTTTTTTAGATACTTTACGTATGTATTCTCTGTAATTTATATTATTAAAATAATATTTTATAAATTTAGTTTTCTGCTTTTAATCTTAACTTTACTATCGAAGCTACTAAATAATTAAATTCATAAATCGTGACTAATAACGAACTAGTAATCTTTAAACCGTTTAAGATGTCATTATAGTTTTGATTTAATATTTATATATTGTGTGTATTTTCCTATGGTCAATAAAATGAATGTATTTAACCCTAAATCATTTTCGATTTTTAATTAATATAAAACCATATAACCTATATAATTTAAAAAAAATTAAATGAACTGAATTTAAATCGAATAAAACAAAAGTGCGAAACTATAATTAATCCATTCTATTAATTCTAGAATAGATAAAATTTCATAAGAAATTCTTACACGATAAATAATAAATACATAAGAAAGGTTTTTTGCAGTCTTTTCCATTGCCTTTTAATTGTAAATAAATGCACTATTATTAAATTATTTTATGCTTGCTTATTATTATTAAATTAATTGTAATTGAATTATTGCTTTTTTACAATGATATGTGTTTTTTTAGTATGATTATACATTTATACATAATAAGTATTTTTAACTTTATACAAATACATGACTATTTTATTTTATAGAAAATGTATTTGGTGAGTATTTGTTTTTCAGATATATTTCATATCGACATGTCTAATTAGTTTAAATTTATTGAACTTTAAGTTGTGTATTATAGTTTTATAGACATAAGGGACTGGTGTAACTCGATCCCGGGCGTTGTAGAAGACGCCTACGGCGCCTTCGAGGTGGTCGAGTGAAAATCTTTCGGTAGGGATTGGTAATCGGGTGTATAGAAATAGTTCACTGAAACATGTTATGAAGTCGATTAGCATATTTGTGAGTAAAGCCTTTGGTTACGCTTTCCCGGTGCTTTTTTAAATTCAAAAATACTAAATGCATACCGAAAATTGGTAATCGAGTGTCTAGGTATCAATCCTCCATCGGGTGCACCTCGATACCTAGCTGGGCAATCCTACTACGGTAGATTGGATACATATCGTATCGGTTGCTCGGTGATTTTTTGTATGTACAAAAATAAATAAATAAATACGAACAATTTTAATTGTAATTGAGTTTCTAGGTGAGGTGTCTATCAGTCATCAACCATTAAACAGTGCAAATCGATACCTGGCTAGGTAATCCGCCTACGGTGGAATGTCATACCTCCTAATGTCGAAAGCCTGATGTTGTATTGTAGGAGAAAAATTTAAATTCAAATGGCGTGTTAACACTTGATTAAAGATATCAGTTGTTTAGCATGTTTATCATCACATGTTTCAGTGACCGATTACCATTCCCTTTTTTTTTTTTGTTTACCACAATACTGCCACCCGGTCCCGTATCGTACCGAACTTCCAGTGAAATAATTTAAAAATACTGACTCAGTTATCATCAAGGAAAATCGTTTAAAACTCATTGGGGTTTTGTTTTAATTTAAATACACAGCTCGTAATTAAAGGCACAAAAACCTTTTTTTTTTACATTTTTTAAATAACTCAAACTTTTTTAATATTTAAAATTTCAAAAAAAAACCAATGAGATTCTCTCTTAAATATTGTTCTCTATAATTTTGATTATAGGTGTTTTTACTCTAAAACCACTTTTTGATGCCGTTTTGTTTGTTTTCCGTAGACAAGTTTTTCGCGCTAAAAATGACTAGTGTAGCGTCCTCTTAATCGATTGAAAAAATTCAACTCTAAATAGGTCTGTTATGTAAAACTGATATGTCCAAGATATCATCTATACACCAAATCAGAAAACCAATAATAGTTTTTATCCTTACGTTATCATTGTTCGTATTATAGGCAACCAAACTTCAGACGGGTACATCTTATACGGGCGTAGACCGTTTGGGCGAATCGACTTAGGTCTTAAAATATGATCTGTTTGGGTGATGGTTTATTCAACTAAAAATACCGTTTGGGCAGTATGAAAATGCTTATAATATACACTCAACAATTAGTTATTAAAATTTCCGTTAATAGTGATTAATAATGATGATTTTTTTTGATTTTACAGGGAATACCGGGAATAATGGTAAATATTTAATTGTTATACTTTGATTTATTGAAGTTCATTATAAATTGAGTGTATTGAGTGCTGTTGATGTGATGTCGCTCTTGAAATGGATAACACAAATTGAAATAGAAATTTCAAATAAAATTATCGTCATTTGATTTCGTTATGCGACAATTCTAAATCTTGATAACATCTCGTACAGAAATGCAGAACAAGGACCAGGACGAACGAAGCAAAAAATAGTTTTATATACTGTCTCATATTCAGATATTGTATTATTGCTTAGTATTTTAGTATAACTTCTCGCCTATCTTTATATCTTTGAATCTTTGATTGTGTTTGGCGTATTATTATTTATAGTTTGCCATCAGACTCTGTACATAGACAGTCCAATATGGCAATATAATATATACGAGTCGCTTGGTAGTGTAGTGTTCCCATACGGGTTTTAGTGTATGACTTAGGTACCTTCGATAAAGTTGTTCCAAAATCCCTATCATTGGTGTCTCCTGTTAATTACGTCTTGTTCATTTATGCCATTAATAAAATAATCTCTGCTATATAACATATTTCTGTTCTGTTTTATATATTATAATAAGTGTATATAATATCTTAATATTTATTGTTTTTATCCTATTTTTTTAATAGAAATATTGTGTAAGTTAAACTAATAATATTGTTTTACAAGGTTTATTCAAATTAACCATACAAATAATTAACTCATACCTATATTATGTTTTATTTTATTTAGCTCAAGTATTTGGTACGCAATTTTGTGTGTGTTTAATTGTATTGTACATTATACAATTTTATTATAAATTTTATATGATACGTTTCTCATAATATATTTTAAACATTTTTATCACTTAACAAAAAATAATAACTACATTAATGAAAAAAATAAATCAAATAATATGCTGCTCTTAAGTCATTATTATTTTTTTAAATTCAAATTAAAAATAATTGTCAAAATATTAACTTAACTATTTCGAATTAGTGAAATCATTCTTAATTTTTATGTCTCCATTAATATTTTTTTTTTTCAGTAATATTTGGTATGTTTATTTTTTTTTACCGTTCAGAATTTAGGTCTTCATTTTGAACACTATTGTAAATTTCATTTTGTGTAATATAACAATTTTATTAATACTACGATATGATATGCTTTATTTTTTTAGAAGTACTTGGTAAATATTTATTTATTGTTTTTATATTTATTGTTTGTCCTGGTGTATATCGACGTGTGATTTTTAGAATGAAAATATGTAATAAAAAGTAAAACAAAGAAAAGCTTTTAAATTAGAATTAGAATAAGAGATTATTACTTAGAATATAATGCATATACAATTATAAATTAATAAATTATAATAATTATAACTATTTTAAATGATATCTTTGATTTAATGAAATATAAATGAGAATCTGTCAAGATTTCTCTAAATACTAGAATAAATGACTTATCTGTCTATCGTGACAACAAAACTGGTAATCAGTGGATCCACATATTCTAGCCTCAACAGGATTATTTTATGTATAATGGGTCACATGTCTGGGCAGGACCACATTGTTTGTAGAATATATTATATTGTATATTACATTATTTTCATAATTAAAATTAACTAAAATATTATTGTCCGCAGATGAGACACGTACGTATTAATTCTTTATTTTGTATATTTAAAGTATTTCATGTGAAACAGAATCTACAGTTTTAGATTATAATTGAAGCATTTTGAAGATTGTTTGTTTTATGGCTTTTTTTAACGAAAATTAACGTTTCAAGGGCGAATGAATGGGGATATTTATGTAATGCTAGTTCTCGATAAAAATGATTATTGATGTGATCAAACAATAAATCATCTAAGTAATCTAAATAAAACTGTTTGGTTCTAAACTGCAATTTTAATTCAAATAAGTACTATATAGGCGCTAAAATGAATTAGAGAACACCATAAAGTACTTTCTAATATTTATTGAGTAAATGATAATATAATATCAATTTTATTTTGGTGCATAATTATTGATTTATTAAAATGTATGTCAAACATAAGAACTCCATTCAGACAGGATGCTAGATAATATATAATTAAAAAAAAATCCAAAGAGGGTTTATGATATCCTGATCACCCTTCCCGTGAGCACGCCACTGTTATCAGTGTCCGCGTCGACTGTACGACCTACGGTACCATTATGTCGGCTTCAAGATCATTTCTAAGTCGCCTAATTAGTATTTTTATATATCTGTGCAACTGCCATATTATACATATATTATCATTTTTGTATTATCAATTTATCATATTATAGTATTTGCGTATTGATCAATTATTGATCACAATATTATTGATTATATATTATTATTCTTTTATTTGGGCGCTCGTATACTTATTAGTTTTCTCTGTATTTATTATATTATTTTATAGACGTATTATTATACGCATTTTGTTCAACGCATATTAATAATTGTATTATTATAAACAAAATAATATACTACTGGTCATCCTCCCGAAACTAGATAGGCGATTCGACTACTTACAAAATTCATCAGAACTATTCCAGCGCAATCAAAATATCTAATTATAAAACTATATGCACAATTAAGTTTCGGTAGATAATTTATAATACATCGTATCTTATCTATTATGTACATTTTAAGTTATAATATTGATTTATTTTTTTCATTTATTTCTTTATCACTAACAATTATTTTTGTAGTTAAGCTAAGTATGTACCTTCATATCACATTATTTAAATTAATATTTATTATAACTTTTATTAAATTGTGATCTTAATATAATTGTTCGGTTTCAAACTACAATGTTAATTCATTTAGTTTTTATCGACATAGTAAAATAATTTATAAATACCCTAATTTTGCTTTGTAAATAATTTAATGCTTTTCGAGAGTTCAATATTATTAATTATTGTAATAGCAAATTTTATTTCTCTAAAAATATACAATTAAAATATTCTTACTAAGCCAAAAATAATAATTTAACAATCAAATGACTAACGGTAAAACTTATTGACAAAATGACTTTTTTTTTTTTTTAATTTAAAAAAATATATTATAGATTGAAGTTTAAGCAGCTTCGTTACATAGAATTACAGAATATTTTAAAATTCAGATAAATTTTAATTCTTATACATTTCAATAGATATTGGTTATTATAACTAACTAATAAAGATTATAAATAAATGTTTTTAGATGTGATAAAAAGAGGTATGTAAATATTATAAGTATTTTTTAATTTAATTTCTATGAAATTTCAAATTTGAATTAACAAAATACTCGTGCTCGAAGAAAAATTAGCAATTATTAATTTAAAAATTAACACGTACTAAATGGTTTTAAATTACGCTTATTTATAATTCTTAAAATCTCAATAATTATAATTGATGACTTATTTGTTGCAATTGCAATTAAGTATTTTTAGCTCAACCTTATTCTAGTACGTAAATATGATTAGTATTTTTTTTTTGATATTGTTATGAACAATTTCATTTTAAACAATATTTTTTTTACATAATTTTCAGTGAATTAAACAGCATTTTTTTTATTAGTTTTTAATAATAAGTCACTTCAAAATAAAATTATTTTTGAAAACTTAAAAATATTTTAAAATATAATTGATTTTAAATAAAATAATCATCCAGTATAAAGTATATATTTTGTACATATTTAAAATTAACTAAAAATTTATTTTCTGCAGCTGTCCAAGGTACGTGCTATTGTTTTTTTTTTGTGTATATTTATGGTATTTTACGTGAAATATAGCCAACAATTCTTTATTTGATATATGTATTTTCAAAAATCTGTGGTTTTATTTCATTTATTCCATTCCATTTTTTTATTCCATTGTTTGAGTACTAAAAATGGTTCATTCTTTTTACTATAAAAACTACAATACAGTTTACCGAATCATTGGTTTCACTCTATTATTATTCAATGCTGAAAACCGAAAAAGTAGCTCATATCATTTGATACAATATATTTGTACAAAAAACTGATTGATCCAAACTTATTAAACTCGTAAATCAATAACTTATAAATTAAAACATTAAGTTTATTTAAAATCAATGTCACTAAATTTTAAAAATTAACTCATACCCGATATTTTGAAATTACGATAATTAATAAATTATGCTTAATTTATTGTATATGCTCAAATTAAAATTTAAACATATTTACTGAGAAATTTCTGAATATTTTAAAATTTTAATAATTTATAAATCTTTATATAAAACATCCCAATAATTATTATTAATAACTTATTTGTAACAATTGAAATTACTTTTTTTTAGGTCAATCATATCGTACGTAAATCTTATAACTACTTTCTAATTTTATTAAAGTTTGTATGTATAATTTAAATTTAAACAATATTTTTTTACATAATTTCCAGTGAAAAAAACAACATATTTTTTAATCAGTTTAAGATGATATGTTGTTTTAACAGAAAATTATGTAAAAATATTATTTTTGAAAACTTCAAAGCATTTTAAATAATAATTGTTATTAAATAATCCAATATAACATTTTCATTTTATTCTTATATAAAATTAACTAAACAATATTATTGCCTGCAGTTAACCCAAGTACGTATTATTTTTTTATTTTTTGTATATATTTATAGTATTTTGGGTGACGTTTTTATTTGTTAAAAGAATTTTCAAAATCTGTGTTCTTATTTCATTTAATGAAATAATAAAAATGATTATTTCTCAATATTCTGTAACCTATAATATAGTACACCAAGTAATCAGTTTTAATCTTTTATCGTTCAGCACTGAAACCGATAAGATTAACACTTATTATATGTAATAATATATTTGTTAAAGCAACTGATTTATCCCAGTATATTAAACTTGTAAATGTCTCTATAATTTATAAATATAAATTAAAATTTTCAGTTTAATCTAAACCAATATGTCGCTAAATTTTAAAAATGAACACGTACTATATATTTTGAAATTATGAAAATTCAGGACTCTTAATAAATCTCAATAATTTTTATTAATTACTTATTTGTAAAAATTGCAATTCATTTTTTTTTAGATCAATCTTATGGTACGTAAATATGATTCGTATTTTCTTATTTTATTTGTAATATTTCAATGTACAATTTCATTTTAAACAATATTTTTTAACATAAGTTTCAGTTATTAAACAACATATTAAAAAAAAAAAATGTTAGATGATATGTAGTTTCAAAAGAAAATTATAAACATATTTTCGAAAACATAAATACATTTTAAATAATAATTGATTTTCAATAAAATAATCATCCAGTATAATGTATATATTTTGTGCATATTTAAAATAAACTAAAAAATTATTTCCTGCAGGTGGCCAGGGTGGCAGGGGTACGTTCTATTATTTATTTATTTTTTGTATTTATTCATGGAATTTTTTGTGACATATAGTCTACTATTTGTTATTTGATATGAGAATTTTCAAAAATCAGTAGTTTTATTTCATTTATTGCAATAATTAAAAATATGCTTCTTTCCCAATATTCTGAAAACTATAATATAGTACACCAAGTAATCGGTTTTACTCTTTTATCGTTCAGTACTGAAACCGATAAAATTAGCAATTATTATTTTAAAAATTAACACGTACTAAATGGTTTTAAATTACGCTTATTTATAATTCTTAAAATCTCAATAATTATAATTGATGACTTATTTGTTGCAATTGCAATTACTTATTTTTAGCTCAACCTTCTAGTACGTAAATATGATTAGTATTTTTTTTTTGATATTGTTATGAACAATTTCATTTTAAACAATATTTTTTTTACATAATTTTCAGTGAATTAAACAACATTTTTTTTATTAGTTTTTAATAATAAGTCACTTCAAAATAAAATTATTTTTGAAAACTTAAAAATATTTTAAAATATAATTGATTTTAAATAAAATAATCATCCAGTATAAAGTATATATTTTGTACATATTTAAAATTAACTATAAATTATTTTCTGCAGCTGTCCAAGGTACGTGCTATTATTTTATTTTATTTTTTTGTATATATTTATGGTATTTTACGTGAAATATAGCCTACTATTTTTTATTTGATACGAAGATTTTTAAAAATCTGTGGTTTTATTTCATTTATTGCAATACTAAAAATGATTCTTTCTCAATATTCTGAAAACTTTAATATAGTACACCAAATAATCGGTTTAACTATTTTATCGTTCAGCCCCTAAACCGATAAAATTAGCACTTATTATATGTGATAATATATTTGTAAAATAACTGATTTATCCCCGTACATTTAACTCGTAAATGTAATGTATCTAATATTAATAAATATAAATTAAAACTTACGGTTTATCAAAACCAATATGTCTTGAAATTTTAAAAACTAATACGTATTATATATATTGAAATTATATTAATTCATATTTATTATTAATAACTTATTTATTACAATTGCAATTACTTTTTTTTCAGCTCAACCTTCTCGTACGTAAATAATATTATTAGTACTTTTTTATTTAATATTTAATATTTTTATGTACAATTTTATTTTAACAATATATTATTACATAATTTTAAGTGAAATAAACAACATTTATTTTTTATATGTTATTGATAATATGTTGTTTTAACAGAAAATTATGTAAAAAAAATTATTTTCGAAAACTTAAACATATTTAAAATAATAAATTGCCTGCAGGTGCCCAAGGTACGTGCTATTTTTTATTTTATTTTTTGTATGTACTTATGTTATTTTACGTGAAATATAGCCTACTATTTTTTATTTGATATGAAGATTTTTAAAAATCTGTGGTTTTATTTCATTTATTGCAATACTAAAAATGATTCATTCTTAATATACTGAAAACTATAATGTACTATACCCAATCTTTGATTTTAGTCTTTTCTTCTTCAGCACTGAATACCATTAAAATAGCAATTATTATATTTGCTAATATATTTGTTAGAACAACAGATTTATCACTGTATATTAAACTCTTAAATGTATCTTTAACTTATAAATATAAATTAAAACTTACAGTTTGTCAATACCAATATGTCATTAAATTTTAAAAATTAACACATTCTAAATATTTTGAAATTACCATAAATCATTATTCCTCATAAATCTCTTTAATAATTATTTATTTTCACAAAATTGTTACTATTTTTTTTAGTTGATTCATCTAGTACGTAAATATTATTAGTATTTTCTAATTTAATTTAAAATAATATATTTTAATATAATTTCCAGTAGATTGAACAAAATGTTTTTAATACTGCTTTAAAATATAATATTAAAACATGTATGCTGTTATTCAAATAATATAGTTTTTAAATATGCTATTTCAACTGATAATTATTTCAATAGCTTCTTTCTCAATATTCTGAAAACTATAATATAGTACACCAAATCATCGGTTTTACTCTTTATCGTCCATCAATGAAACCGATAAAATTAGCACTTACTAAATATGATATTTTATTTGTAAAAACATGAGAGTATATGTACCTATAAGTTATAATTATAAATTAAAACTTATAATTTAATCAAAACCAATCTGTCGCTAAATTTTTTAAATGAACGCGTACTAAATATTTTAAAGTTATGTTTTTTCATGATTCTTAATAAATCTCTAATAATTATTAGGTATTAATAACTAATTTATTACAATTGCAAATAATTTTTTTTTAGCTCGATCTTCTCGTACGTAAATATGATTAGTATTTTTTATTTTCTGTTTAATATTTGTATGTACAATTTCATTTTAAACAATATTTTTTTACATAATTTTCCGTGAATTAAACAACATTTTTTTTGTATAAGGTTTTATAATATGTCGTTTCAACAGAAAATTATGTAAAAAAAATTATTTTTGTAAACTTACAAATTACATTTTAAATAACAATTAATTTTCAAAAAATAATTATCTAGAATAAAGTATATATTTTGTAGTTTTGTGAATATTTAATATTAACTAAAAAATTATGTCTTGCAGGTGGCCAAGGTACGTGCTATTATTTTATTTTTTGTATATATTTATGATATTTTACGTGAAATATAGCCTACAATTCTTTATTTGATTTATGTATTTTCAAAAATCTGTGGTTTTATTTCATTTATTGCAATAATAAAAATGCTTCTTTCTCAATATTCTGAAAACTTTAATATAGTACACCGAATCATCGGTTTTAGACTTTTCTTATTCAGCACTGAAAAGGATAAAAATAGCACTTATTATATGTGATAATATATTTGAAAAACAACTGATTTATCCCAGTATATTAAACTCGTTAATGTATTAACGTATTTACATATTAATGTAAATAACATTTTATTTGTAAAAATAATTGATTTATCCCAGTATATGTACCTATAATTCATAAGTATAAATTAAAACTTATAATTTAATCAAAACCAATCTGTCACAAAATGTTTAAAATAAACACGTTCTAAATATTTTGAAATTACGTTGTTTCAAAATTCATAATAAATCTCAAATAATTATTATTAATAACTTATTTGTTACAATTGCAAATAATTTTTTTTTAGCTCGATCTTCTCGTACGTAAATATAATTAGTATTTTCTGATTTTATTTGTTATATTTGTATGTATAATTTAATTTTCAAAAAAATTTTTTTACATAATTTTCATTAAATTAAACAACGTATATTTAAATATGTTTTTAGATAATATGTTGTTTCAACAGAAACTTGTGTAAACAAAAAAATATTTTCGAAAATTTAAATATACATTAAATAATAATTGTTTTTAATTAAATATCATCCACTATAAAGTATATATTTTGTACATATTTAAAATAAACTAAACAATTATTTCCTGCAGGTACTCAAGGTACATGTTATTTTGTTAATTTTTAGTTTAAATTTATGGTCTTTTGCATGACATTTAGCCTACAATTTTTTATTTGATATGATAATTTATAAAAATGTGTGGTTTTATTTTATTTATTGCAATGTTAAAAATGCTTCTTTCTCAATATTCTGAAAACTATAATAAAGTACACCAAATCATTGGTTTTACTCTTTTGTCGTTAGTACTGAAACCAATGAAATTAGCAATTATTATAATTATTATATTATAATTATATTATTGAAATTCTTAATAAATCTCAATAGTTATTATTAATAACTTACTTGTAATGATTGCAATTAATTTTTTTTAGCTCATCCTTATCGTACGTAAATGTGATTTTTGAGAAAATTATTACGTAACTATGATTAGTATTCTCTTATTTTATTTGTTATGTTTGTATGTATAATTTCATTTTTAACAACAATTTTTTACATAGTTTTCAGTTAATTAAACAACTTATTTTTATTAGTTTTTGATATTATGTCAATTCAACAGAAAATTATGATAAAAATTTTATTTTCGAAAACATAAATTACATTTTAAATAATAATTGTTATTAAATAAAGTAATCATCCAGCATAAAGTTTATATTTTATAAATTTTTAAAATCAACTTAAAATGTATTGCCTGCAGGTGCCCAAGGTAAGTGTTATTTTTTTATTTTTTGTATATATTTTTGGTATTTTAAGTGATATATATGACATACAATTTTTTATTTGATACAAGAATTTTCAACGATTAGGGGTTTTTATTTCATTTATTGCAATATTAATAATGCTTCTTTTCTATATTCTGAAAACTATAGTTTAGTACACCGAATCATCGGTTTTTTTCTTTTATCGTTCAGCACTGAAACCGATATAATTAGCACTTTTTTAAAAATTTTAAAAATTAACACGTACTTTATATTTTGAAATTATATTAATTCATATTTATTATTAATAACTTATTTATTAAAATTACAATTACATTTTTAATAGCTCAATCTACTCGTACGTAAATATAATTAGTATTTTCTTATTTTATTTTTAATATTTCAATGTACAATTTCATTTTAAACAATATTTTTTTAATATAATTTTCATTTATTAAACAACATATTTAAAAAAAAAAATTAGATGATATGTCATTTCAAAAGAAAATAATGTAAAAAAAAATATTTTTGAAAACTTAAATACATTTTAAATAATAATTGATTTTCAATAAAATAATCATCCAGTATAATGTATATATTTTGTACATATTTAAAATAAACTAAAAAATTATTTTCTGCAGGTGGCCAAGGTACGTTCTATTATTTATTTATTTTTTGTATTTATTAATGGAATTTTTTGTGACATATAGTCTTTTATTTTTTATTTGATATGAGAATTTTTAGAAATTTGGGATTTTTATTTCATTTATTGCAATATTAAAAATGCTTCATTCTCAATATACTGAAAACTATAATGTAGTATACCGAATCTTCAGTTTTAGTCTTTTCTTGTTCACCACTGAAAACGATAAAAATAGCAATTATTATATGTGATAATATATTTGTAAAAACAACTCATTTACTCGTAAATGTATCTAATATTTATAAATATAAATTACAACTTACAGTTAATCTTAACCAATATGTCGTTAAATTTTAAAAATTAATAAATACTATATATTTTGAAATAATGTTAATTCATAATTATTATTAATAACTTATATGTTACAATATTGAAATTACTTTTTTTTTAGCTCAACCTTCTCGTACGTAAATAATATGATTAGTTTTTCATTATTTTCTATTTAATATTTGTATGTACAATTTAATTTTAAACAATATTTATTTTATATAATTTTAGTGAAATAAACAACATTTATTTTTTATATGTTTTTGATAATATGTCGTTTCAACAAAAAATTATGTAAACAAATAATTTTAGAAAATTTAATTGCATTTTAAATAATAATCCAGTATTATGTATATATTTTGTACTTATTTAAAATTAACTAAAAAATTATTTTCTGCAGGTGGCCAAGGTACGTTCTATTATTTATTTATTTTTTGTATTTATTAATGGAATTTTTTGTGACATATAGTCTTTTATTTTTTATTTGATATGAGAATTTTTAGAAATTTGGGATTTTTATTTCATTTATTGCAATATTAAAAATGCTTCATTCTCAATATACTGCAAACTATAATGTAGTATACCGAATCTTCAGTTTTAGTCTTTTCTTGTTCACCACTGAAAACGATAAAAATAGCAATTATTATATGTGATAATATATTTGTAAAAACAACTCATTTACTCGTAAATGTATCTAATATTTATAAATATAAATTACAACTTACAGTTAATCTTAACCAATATGTCGTTAAATTTTAAAAATTAATAAATACTATATATTTTGAAATAATGTTAATTCATAATTATTATTAATAACTTATATGTTACAATATTGAAATTACTTTTTTTTTAGCTCAACCTTCTCGTACGTAAATAATATGATTAGTTTTTCATTATTTTCTATTTAATATTTGTATGTACAATTTAATTTTAAACAATATTTATTTTATATAATTTTAGTGAAATAAACAACATTTATTTTTTATATGTTTTTGATAATATGTCGTTTCAACAAAAAATTATGTAAACAAATAATTTTAGAAAATTTAATTGCATTTTAAATAATAATCCAGTATTATGTATATATTTTGTACTTATTTAAAATTAACTAAAAAATTATTTCCTGCAGGTGGCCAAGGTACGTGCTATTATTTTATTTTTTGTGTATATTTATGGTATTTTACGTGAAATATCAATTCAAATATCTACAATTCTTTATTTGATATATGTATTTTCAAAAATCTGGGGTTTTATTTCATTAATTACAATATTAAAAATGATTCTTTCTGAATATTCTGAAACCTATAGTTATAGACTATAGTACACCAAGTAATCGGTTTTACTCTTTTATCGTTCAGCAATGAAACTGATAAAATTATCACTTATCATATGTAATAATATATATAAAAGCAACTGATTTATCCCTTTATATTAAACTCGTTAATATATCTATAATTTATAAATTAAAATTAAAATATTCAGTTTAATCTAAACTAATATATTGCTAAATTTTAAAAATAAACACGTACTATAATATGTATATTTTGAAATTACGATAATTCGTATTTCTTAATAAATCTCAATGATTATTATTAATAACTTGCATGTTACAATTGCAATTACTTTTTTTTTAGCTGAATCTTCTCGTACGTAAATAATATGATTAGTATTTTTTTATTTTCTATTTAATATTTGTATGTACAATTTTAATTTAAACAATATTTTTTTACATAATTTACGGAGAGCTAAACAACATTTTTTTGTATTAGTTTTGATAATATGTCGTTTCAACAGAAAATTATGAAAAAAAAATTATTTTTGTAAACTTATTACATTTTAAATAATAATTGATTTTCAATAAAATAATCATCCAGTATAATGTATATATTTTGTGCATATTTAAAATAAACTAAAAAATTATTTCCTGCAGGTGGCCAGGGTGGCAGGGGTATGTTCTATTATTTATATATTTTTTGTATTTATTCATGGAATTTTTTGTGACATATAGTCTACTATTTGTTATTTGATATGAGAATTTTCAAAAATCAGTAGTTTTATTTCATTTATTGCAATAATTAAAAATATGCTTCTTTCCCAATATTCTGAAAACTATAATATAGTACACCAAGTAATCGGTTTTACTCTTTTATCGTTCAGTACTGAAACCGATAAAATTAGCAATTATTATTTTAAAAATTAACACGTACTAAATGGTTTTAAATTACGCTTATTTATAATTCTTAAAATCTCAATAATTATAATTGATGACTTATTTGTTGCAATTGCAATTACTTATTTTTAGCTCAACCTTCTAGTACGTAAATATGATTAGTATTTTTTTTTTGATATTGTTATGAACAATTTCATTTTAAACAATATTTTTTTTACATAATTTTCAGTGAATTAAACAACATTTTTTTTATTAGTTTTTAATAATAAGTCACTTCAAAATAAAATTATTTTTGAAAACTTAAAAATATTTTAAAATATAATTGATTTTAAATAAAATAATCATCCAGTATAAAGTATATATTTTGTACATATTTAAAATTAACTAAAAATTTATTTTCTGCAGCTGTCCAAGGTACGTGCTATTGTTTTTTTTTTTGTGTATATTTATGGTATTTTACGTGAAATATAGCCAACAATTCTTTATTTGATATATGTATTTTCAAAAATCTGTGGTTTTATTTCATTTATTCCATTCCATTTTTTTATTCCATTGTTTGAGTACTAAAAATGGTTCATTCTTTATACTATAAAAACTACAATACAGTTTACCGAATCATTGGTTTCACTCTATTATTATTCAATGCTGAAAACCGAAAAAGTAGCTCATATCATTTGATACAATATATTTGTACAAAAAACTGATTGAACCAAACTTATTAAACTCGTAAATTAATAACTTATAAATTAAAACATTAAGTTTATTTAAAATCAATGTCACTAAATTTTAAAAATTAACTCATACCCGATATTTTGAAATTACGATAATTAATAAATTATGCTTAATTTATTGTATATGCTCAAATTAAAATTTAAACATATTTACTGAGAAATTTCTGAATATTTTAAAATTTTAATAATTTATAAATCTTTATATAAAACATCCCAATAATTATTATTAATAACTTATTTGTAACAATTGATATTACTTTTTTTTAGGTCAATCATATCGTACGTAAATCTTATAACTACTTTCTAATTTTATTAAAGTTTGTATGTATAATTTAAATTTAAACAATATTTTTTTACATAATTTCCAGTGAAAAAAACAACATATTTTTTAATCAGTTTAAGATGATATGTTGTTTTAACAGAAAATTATGTAAAAAAATTATTTTTGAAAACTTCAAAGCATTTTAAATAATAATTGTTATTAAATAATCCAGTATAACATTTTCATTTTATTCTTATATAAAATTAACTAAAAAATAATATTGCCTGCAGTTAACCCAAGTACGTGTTATTTTTTTATTTTTTGTATATATTTATAGTATTTTGGGTGACATTTTTATTTGTTAAAAGAATTTTCAAAATCTGTGTTCTTATTTCATTTAATGAAATAATAAAAATGATTATTTCTCAATATTCTGTAACCTCTAATATAGTACACCAAGTAATCAGTTTTACTCTTTTATCGTTCAGCACTGAAACCGATAAGATTAACACTTATTATATGTAATAATATATTTGTTTAAGCAACTGATTTATCCCAGTATATTAAACTTGTAAATGTCTCTATAATTTATAAATATAAATTAAAATTTTCAGTTTAATCTAAACCAATATTTCGCTAAATTTTAAAAATGAACACGTACTATTTATTTTGAAATTATGATAATTCAGGACTCTTAAAATATCTCAATAAATAGTTATTATTTATAACATATTGTCACAAAATTTAAATTACGTTTTTTTAGTTGATTTGACTAGTACGTAGATATGATTAGTATTTTCTAATTTATTTAATTTGTAATATTTGTATGTATAATTTATATTTAATTATATAACTTTCAGTGAATGAAACAACATATTGTTTTATTAGTTTTGATAATATGTCGTTTCAACAGAAAATTATGTAAAAAAAATTATTTTTGAAAACTTCAATGCATTTTAAATAATAATTGTTATTAAATAATCCAGTATAACATTTTCATTTTATTCTTATATAAAATTAACAAAAAAATTATTTCCTGCAGGTGACCAAGGTACATGTTATTTTTTATTTTTTGTTTATATTATTTTTAGTATTTTGTTTGTTTTGGGTGACATTTTTATTTATTAAGAGAATTTTCAAAATCTGTGTTTTTATTTCATTTATTGCAATACTAAAAATACAACTTTCCCAATATTCTGAAACCTATAATTATAGTACACCAAGTAATCGGTTTTACTCTTTTATCGTTCAGCACTGAAACTGATAAAATTATCACTTATTATATGTAATAATATATATAAAAGCAATATAGCAAGATATATAGCCTACAATTTTTTATTTGATATGAGAATTTTCAAAAATCAGTGGTTATATTTCATTTATTGCAATATTACAAATGCTTCTTTCTCAATATTCTGAAAACTTTAATATTGTACACCAAATCATTAGTTTTACAATTTCATCGTTCATCACTGAAAACTATAGAATTAGTTATTATTATATGTGATGATAATATATTTGTAAAAACAATTGATTTATCCCAGTATATTAAAAATATTTATGTATCTATAATTTATAAATATATATTAAAACTTTCATTTTAATCTAAACCAATATTGTGCATGTTGCAAATTGCTAAATGTTAAAAATGAACACGTATTATATATTTTGAAATTACGATAATTCGTAATTCTTAATAAATCTCAATAATTTATTATTATTTATAAATTATAACATATTTTCACAAAATTGTAATTACGTTGTTTTAGTTTTTTTGTATAGTACGTAGATATTATTAGTATTTTCTAATTTAATTTGTTATATTTGTATGTATTGTTTCATTTTATACAATATTTTTTTTACATAATATTCAGAGACTTAAACAATATATTTTTTTATTAGTTTTTGATAATATATCGTTTCAACAGAAAATTATGTAAAAAAAAATTATTTTCGAAAACTTAAATTTATTTTAAATAATAATTATTTTTCAATAAAATAATCATCCAGTATAAAGTATATATTTTGTACATATTTAAAATTAACTAAAAATTTTCATCCTGCAGCTGCCCAAGGTACGTACTATTAATTTTTTTTTTGTATATATTTATGGTATTTTTTGTTACATATAGTCCAAATAATTGTAATAATAAAAATAAATAATGATATAATAATTGTTATTAAATAAAGTAATCATCCAGCATAAAATTTATATTTTGTAAATTTTTAAAATTAACTTAAAATGTATTGCCTGCAGGTGCCCAAGGTAAGTGTTATTTTTTTATTTTTTGTATATATTTTTGGTATTTTAAGTGATATATATGACATACAATTTTTTATTTGATACAAGAATTTTCAACAATTAGGGATTTTTATTTTATTTATTGCAATATTAATAATGCTTCTTCTCAATATTCTGAAAACTATAATTTAGTACACCGAATCGTCGGTTTTTTTCTTTTATCGTTCATCACTGAAACCGATAAAATTAGCACACATATATGTGATAATTATAATATTTGTAAAAGCAACTGATTTATCCCACTCGTATATGTATCTATAATTTATAACTATCAATAAACATTTTTAGTTTAATCTAAACCGTTATGTTGCTAAATTTTAAAAATGAGCACTTACTGTATATTTTGAACTTATGATAATTCATGATTCTTAATAAATCTCAATAGTTATTATTAATAACTTATTTTCACAAAATTGTAATTACTTTTTTTTAGCTTATTTGTCTAGTACGTAAATATTATTAGTATTTTCTAATTAAATTTAAAAAAATATTTTTTTATATATTTTCCAGTGAATTAAACAACATGATTTTTAATAAATTTTATTTTCAAATAATTTTTATTAGAAGTTATTTTTATAATTTTTACTTTTTTGAATTGCTGCCTATATTTTTAATTTTATATTCTGACTAAAATTTTTTTTTGGTGTGTTTTGATAAATTATAATTGAAACTCATACATATTATACATTTTTAATTTTACCATATGTAATTTCATTTTTCTTATTAATTAAATTTAAAAATTATAAAATATGCAATTAAAATGAGTAAACCTTTACAATCATACATATGATGTAAAGATAATAAACGATAAAAAATTTTGATCAAAATTTAGATATAATAATATATTGAATCCTATTCTTCAAACAAATAAGTAAATGCATTAAGTTTTGAGGTGTGGTAATAATATGTATTTTAAGTTAAAGTTTGCAGAGTAGTGGACCAACATTTTACGGGGTATTTTGTACCACTTTATTCTATTCACAAATTCAGATTATCAATTTTGATGCATTGAAATACTCTTAAAAATATTACGCTCCAGTATATAAGATTTAAAAATGTATGCCATAATTCAAATAATGTAATTTTTAGATATGTTATTTCAACACAAAATTATGTAACAAAAAAATATTTTAAAAGACTATAATACATTTTAAATAATGATTATTTTTCAACAAAATAATCATTCAGTATAAAATATATATTTTGTTCATAAAGTTTATATTTTGTATATATTAAAAATTAACTTAAAATTTATTGCTTGCAGCTTCTCAAGGTACGTGTTATTTGTCTTATTTTTTGTATATATTTATGGTATTTTGCGTGATATATAATATAACATACAATTTTTTAATTGATATGAGAATATTCAAAAATCTTTGTTTTTATTTCATTTATTACAATATTAGAAATGTTTCTTTCTCAATATTCTGTTAACTATAATATAGTACACCAAATAATCGGTTTTACTCTCTTATCGTTCAACACTGAAACCGATAAAATTATCACTTATTATATGTGATAATATATTTGTAAAAGCAACTGATTTATCCCAGTATGTTAAACTCGTTTATGTATCTATAATTTATAAATATGTTTTAAAACCTTCCGTTTATTCTAAATCAATATGTTGCTAAATTTAAAAATGAACACATTCCGTACATTTTTAAATTACGATAATTTATGATTCTTAATAGATCTTAATAATTATTATTTATAACTTGTTTTCACAAAATTGTAATTACTTTTTTTTAGATGATTTGGCTAGTACGTAGATATTATTAGTATTTTCTTATTTAATTTTTAATGTTTGTCTGTATAATTTCATTTTAAATAATATTTTTTTTACATAACTCTCAGTGAATGAAACAACATATTATTTTATTAGTTTTGATAATATGTCGTTTCAACAGAAAATTATGAAAAAAATATTATTTTAGAAAACATAAATACATTTTAAATAATAATTGTTATTCAATAAAATAATCATCTAGTATAAAGTATATATTTTGTAGTTTTGTATATATATTGAAAATTAACTTAAAATGTATTGCTTGCAGCTGCCCAAGGTACGTATTATTTGTCTTATTTTTTGTAAATATTTATGGTATTTTGGGTGAAATTATTATTTGTCACTTATTATATGTGATAATATATTTGTAAAAGCAAATGATTTATCCCAGTATATTAAACTTGTAAATGTATCTATAATTTATAAAGAATAATTTAAACTTATAGTTTAATCAAATGCAATATGTCTCTAAATTTTAAAAATGAATATACGTACTAAATATTTTAAAATTACCATAATTCATAATTCTTAATATTATGGTATATTATAATGTCAATGATTATTATTAATTACTTTTTTTTAGTTTTTTTTTCTTGTACGTAAATATTATTAGTATTTTCTAATTTAATTTAAAAAAATATTTTTTTATATAACTTCCAGTGAATTAAACAACATGATTTTTAATAAATTGTATTTTAAAATAATTTTTATAATTTTTACTTTTTTGAATTTTATATTCTGACTAAAATATATTTTGGTGTATTTCGATAATTTAATATCTAAATTCGGACTAGTAAATTTTAAATTATACCATATGTACTTTAGTTTTTCTTATTAATTAAATTTAAAAATTATAAGTTTGCAGAGTAGTGGACCTACATTTTACGGGATATCCTGTACCACTTAATTCTACTCACCAAATACTAGTCAGATTATCAATATTGATGCATTAAAATACACCGAAAAATATTCAGCTTTAGAATATAAGATTAAAAAATGTATGCCGTTATTCAAATAATATAATTTTTAGATTTTATTTCAACAGAAAGTTATGTAAACAACAATTTTTTCGATAATTTAAATACATTCTAAATTATGATTGTTTTTCAATAAAATATTCATTCAGTAAAAAGTATATATTTTGTACATATTAAAAATTAATTAAAAAATTATTGCTTTCAGATATCCCAGGTACGTGTTTTTTTTATTTTTTTTTTTTATATATTTATGTTATTTTGCGTGACATACAGCCAAAAATTTTTTATTTGATATGAAAATTTTTAAAAATCCGTGTATTTATTTCATTGATTAGAATAGTAAAAATGCTTCTTTCTCAATATTCTGAAAATTATAATATAGTACACCGAATCATCAGTTTTACTCTTTTATCGTTCAACACTCAAACCGATAAAAGTAGTTAATAGTGCTTAATTTATTTTGTTATGTTTAATATAAATTTATTACTATTAATTTTAATATCTTTTTATTAGGAAATCAAGCTGAGAGTAATCATTTTATTTTTAAATCAATATTTAATTAGTTCACCAAATTATGATTAATAAATACAGTTATTTTTTAATTCTGAACTAAATAGAACTGTTTGGTTTTAATTTAAACTATAATATTAAGACCAATAGGTTCTATATATCATGGTTAGATAAATCAGATGTCCATAAAATATTTCCTTATATTCATTGAATAATATTTTAATATTTATTTGACGGTTTAATATTATTAATTTTTGCAATACAAATTTGCACGTTTCTCTTAAAGCACACATTTAATGCTGGATATAAATGTTCTAACTGATTGAAAAAATAATTTAACAACCAAATGTTTCTACTGCAGAACTTTTTGATTATTAATTGATATTTGTGTATTAAATTATTTTAAAGAAGATACTTTTAAGTTATTTCTAGTTTAAAGTTGATGCTATAGCTTTTTTACGGAATTACCGAACATTTGAAATTCAGTTAATTCATAAATTGTATCAATACTGATGACTCCGATTTTTATACATTATCATTAATCACAATAATAATTTGCCTTATAATAGGGCAGTTACGAATATTTTTTAACAATTATTTATTACTTTTTATATATTATTACAGAAGTAAGAAGTACGTATTTAGTTTTATTTTTAATAAACAATTAAAATTAAGATTCGAACTTTGATCTTAAACTTATACATGTGATTATATAAAATCTATCAGTCAATATAAGTGATACTATTTTTAATCGAAACGTCGTTAAATCTTTACAGCAATGAATGTTGTTAAAATGGTAGTTTCTTTGTTCTTTGTTATTTTCAAAACTTCTTTGACACATCAATTTCTAATTTATTTCAATTTTTAAGTTCCTTGATTTTGGTGCTAATGATTATTATTAATTTTAAGTTTCAATATACGAGTATAACATAAAATATTTAATAGTATACTTTTAGTGCCAGTTATTGAATATTTGAATAAATAAATACTTTTATTCAGAATTTAATAGTTAATAATTATCATATTCTCACACACGTTCATTCCTATTGGTTAATTTTTTTTATTTATATCAAAATATTGATATATTTGTATAAAAACAATGTTAAGTATTCGCTATACTTATAATATTGTGTGTGAGACAGTAGTATCATAAAGTATAACATACAATAATATATTAATAAACACATTTATTATTTTATTTCTAGAATTTTCGAGTAAGTGCAAATTTGTTTCTTGTTACTTTTATAATGATTACCAACATTTTTTTTAATTTACAAATACTCACTGATAACCACGGGTATAAAGCCCTTCAATAAGTTATTGACAAACATAATTACGTAGGACTATTATTATCATTAACCTGGTAGACAATAGACATACTCCCATTAACAAAACACGTTGACTCTCAATAAGTAGTATTATAACAGAAAATTTTAAAAGTGTGTGTGTATATTTTGTTCATATTTTATACCTACTTGATTTACGTTAGAATCATATAGGTACACATTATATTACATTAAAATAACAGTTAATTAATGTTATTTTTAGAGGCCGTTATAAAGGGTACGTATGTTTTTAACTTATTAATTATAATATATTATAGAATATATTTTTAACCATTGAAGTGTGTTTTCCACTTTAAAAAATCTAATAAATAGGTAATATGCATTTGAATAGTTTTTATTTATTTAAAACTACCTAATATAAAATATAAATTAAAAACTCTTAAATAGCGGAATATTTTGATTTGTATAAATAAATCATCTTACAAACACTAATGTAAAAATTTTAATTGATTAACGATGTATAATATATATTATATTCTATGTCTAGGGAGTCACAATAATGGTATATAGTGTTGAATATAAAATCAATGATAAATCATGACATACAAAATTCTATTGTGATCTGGGGCGAATAACCCAACATTTACCTAAGTAGAGCATATATCATTTGGGCGAGAAATTAACCGATCGTTAGGCGAATTTATAAATTATTGAATAAATGTAATAATAGTTTTGGTTGGTTGCATTTTTATCGTAACCATTTCATTTGTTGTATTATGTATAAGTGTATAATAAATATGATATTATACACTTATTAGTCAATCGGAGTTGGGTAAAATATTACCTAGATAATTAGTCGAATAATTCAAAAACAGCAGAATAATTTTCAATTATGATTATTCAAATAAAGTTGTAATTGAATAATTTTCAAACATAATGCTTAGGTTAGGTAATACAGATATAATATTCGAATTCTTTACTCTCTAGGTTCTTTTTTGGGTAGTGCTATGGGTATTTGTTTCATTTATAGTATTTTTCTATTTATTTCAAATAAAATAATATTTACAATCGTGAACTTAAAATACAATGATAACTATTGATTTTTATTACGTAAATGTTTAATTACCAAAATGCCAACTTTATGTTAAATAAGATAAAATCACTGAAAATGATTCGAATAACTATGTTTGAAAATTATTCGTAAAAGTATATGATGTTCTACACATAATGTTTTTGAATTATAACAATACAAAATTATGATATACCTACAGAACAACTTTTGTGGGATATTGAATTAAATAATAAATTTAAGCTCTTTTGACTATGAGAATAATTTTTATTGATATTTATAGGAATAAATTGTAAACTGCTAATCTCAATAAGAGTTAAAATATTTAAAACTATGCTATATATACAAATCGTTAGTAAAATTATTTTATGAAAAATTCAAGTTTTTTATGTCTTCTAAGTATTTAGGATTAATAGTAAGATCATCATTAGTAATTGGCATATTGTAATTGACTGCAATTACATACATAGGTATGATTAATGTAGAAGGTTAAATTTTTCTCTATGATATGCTATAATTATGAATATGAAATAAAATGTATGAGTTTTTCTATGTACGTATAATGGATTAGGTGTGTAACCGTGTAATAATGGACAATAATATTATAAATTATATTAAAAAAATCTAAAAATGCAATCAACTATACAGTTTTGAATAGTAGTATTGGCATAATTAATTGTAAAAAGTGTAAGACGTTGTTATTTTTATATGTATAAACTCCAATTATATCATCACCTTATTTTTATCTATATATTAATTTGTTGCTGTTACATATATATAAACACATATATATTATATATTATATTATTATTATTTTAAAGATTAGATAATTATCATAATTTAGTTTATTTTTAATAGAAATAGCAGACCATTACAAAGCATCTAACAGTAAACTAATGACTATACAAGGTATGTATTATTGTTTACTTTTATTAACTATAAATCCAAAAATATTATCTATATGGCTATTATATATTATGTAGTATATATTGTGATGAATTAACTTAAACTTTCTACTAATCTAATCCAAATTAATTTTCTAGAATTACAGACCATAATTGGCACGGTGAACAAATATTGTTTTTTTAACAGTATAATGAATGTTGATGTTCAAAAAAAATATTATTCAGAGCGTATTAAGAAGGCTATTTTGATGATAGTAGCTTACCCGCAATTGTATGCTTAGGTTTCGTTAGCTTAGTACTATTTCGGGTGACAATGAAACTTTCTTTAAAAATAAAGTTTTATAATAAAATAGTATATTTTACTACTATTTCAAAATTTTAAAATTACCTTTATCCATATTATCCAGTATATAAACTTTAAACATTACATGTTTACAATGGAGCAAAAATTAAATTTTAAATTAAAATAAATTACCTAATTATGAATAACTTTTATAAAAAAAATACAATTAACAATAAAATATATTTATGTAAATTATACACGCAAAACACAATAATATTACATTGCACATTTAATTTATGTTATATATTTTCTATTTTGTATAAATAAATGGAACATGAAATCAGAAACGAGAGATACTTTTTTATTCAACAAAATCTCTTTTTTTTTTCGAAATAAAATGAAATAAAATATGGTTTTTTGTCGTCATTTAAATAACTTGATAATTATGGACATAAAAAATATGGTAGTACAGTCGGAAACTGATGTGGTATCTTATGATTATGGGTGTATATCTGTGTATTTAAGTGTATATATGTATATGGACTTAAAACTAAGCTGCAGGTAACTAAACCAGGCGCTGACTAGTAAAAAAGACATGGGATACTAAATAATTTTAAGGGAAAATAACAAGACATTTTTTTGGCAATTTTTAAATAATATGTAAATTATTAATAAAATATTATACATTTTTTTTTGTACTATAAAACTTTGTACTTGTATCAAGTTAAAAAAAACATTCAATTAAAACAATACAATATTTTTAAAAAAAAATGGATTTCCTAATTCAATAGTTATAGTTTAAAATAACGCAAAAATAAAATAAAATTATGGCAAGGAGTAGGTATAAAAATTGATGCAAAATAAATAATGAACGTGTGTGTTATAAATATTATGTGAGGCAAATACTAAGGACACAACCCTTGAATAGATTCCGGAATCTGTGGAACTCATTCCTACACTTATAAGTGCTGGAGAATATAAGTTTACCTATTGGATGTAAGTATTAAATTATTGTAATTAATGCTATCATCTTCTTCCTGATCGTCGGAGTTCTCTTGAGGTCGTGATTCAAGAATATGATCAAATACACTGTATTAATAAAATTGTTGATAAGTAAATTATAAAAATTATTACAGATAATATGATGCTCATGCACCTTACCTTATTCGCAGTTGTATTTGCTTTGTTCGGTTGTCTAGGATAAGCCTTAAACTAGCTATTCATATTTTTAAATTTCATTGCATATAGTAAAATAAAATTGATAATATGTACAGTCAAAGTATGATTTCCCGCAAATTATATTTTTGAAACATAACAAAACAATTAACATTGCTGTTTTCATGGCTTAATTACATTATTTGGTCATAATGTAGACTTTAAACATAAAGCTTATTATTGATGATGTTGTTATTTTTTATGGATAGATTACATTTATGTCACTTTATTATTATCTTATAGATAATAATTTTTTACTGTTATCTATCAATTTTCTAGATAGTTTTTAGTTATATATACACTCACTTTACTTATTTCAACAAATCTATTTTTTTCATAATAAAATTTGGTTTTTTTGTTGTCAATTAAATAAATAACTTAATAATAATACAAATAAAACATATGGCTGTACTATCTGATACTGATGAGGCATCTTATGATTACTAGTTTGTTAATCTGTATATTTAAGTGTAGATATGTATATGATGGACTTAAAACTAAGAAGATAACTCAACCAGGCGTAGACATGTAAAAAAGGCATAAATGCTAAATAACTTAATGGGGAAATAACATAATTTTGTTTGCAAATTTAAAATAATAGCATACCTAGTGTTTCAATTTTAAATATGTCGGGATTATTAATTTCAGGATTAAGATCTATGAAAAAGATTGTTAGTGCATCATTTGATAGTCTCTTTTTTATGTTTGTGACATTTCTTACTCGAGTTCAGTTAATGTCTGATGTAGTCTGTTTAGGTTAAGTGGTGAAGGTTTTTAAGACAACACGGTAAGGCTTGTCGTCTTCTTTAGCTCGATATTTAATGTGATATTCGATAGAATTGTCAACAAGCAATTCGATTATTTGGCAAAAAGAGTTGGACAAATATAATGATTGTTTGAGGTTTTTAGATGTGGATTTAAATAAGGACCTTCATCGCCAGATATAGATTTTTTTTATTACGATATCATTGTTATTAATATATTATCAAACTCTGCAGTTTTGAACTACGACCTTTTTGAGGGTGCGATTATGAACGACGCCCAAATTTCCATCTTTTTTTAAGTACAATGAATTATAAGCTAAAATCTGATACGAATATCGTCACATACCTATAGTGAAACGAAATATTCAAAAACATATTTTATTGGAATATATTCAATTCGACACATGTTTTTTCTCATGTTTGCACGATATTTATGTTTCTATTGTTTATGAATTTATGATGAAACAAAACTTTGTTCTTCGAAAAGACGGTTTTTTTAAAAACTAAGGTTAATATATCTCACCAACAGTTGAAGACATTAAAACAATTATAACTATGTAAGTGTTACATATGCAAATGTAACTTAATTTAATTTAGTATTTATACTAAATTTCAATTTGACTTACGATTTACAACATAGGAACAAAAATGTTTAAGAATTTTAAAAGTTCAAATAAGCACGGGTTAACTTTATCCGATTGATCCCATGTTTTGTATGTATATAGACTGTTTTAGGGGGTGAGATGAAAACATTATTGAACTTCAAATTGGACCACTCTAATATCACTCAACACTTTTTACACGTCCGAACTATTACTTAATATATTAAAATATTGACAAACGGTACTAGTTCGACGCTAACCATCAACACAAGCGAACTCAGCAATACAATTTTTAACAGTAATTTGCTAAACTGTAAAATATTATTTAAAATATAATAATATTAACGATATGTGTATAAACCAAACTCGTCTTATGATTGATAAAAACTAAAAAAAAATCTTAAAAATTGAGCTCTAACCCCCAACCATGGAAAACTTATCCTTAGAGAATAGAAAATCTTTTTTGGATAACTAATAACGTAACAATGTTTCTCAGACCACGTTGAACTATATTAAAGGAATCTTTATCCCCAAACGCAGTATTATATTTATTTTAATCTAAACACATTGTAAAATGTTCGACGTGTAGAATAATTATGGTTGAACCTGGCACTTTCAAATTTATATAAATACAGATTTGTTAGTATTTCTTTTATACATGAGATTTCTTCAGTAATAATTTTTTATTAATATAATGAAAAATATGTATATATTTTTTTAATACATTGAACTATGACGTTATTAAGAGTATAAATAAATTTGAGTCATTACGCAGTCGACATGATTAGGATAACCTAGTTTGAAGTACTTTTTTGCTAAATATAACCATGTGATTGTTTACACATCTGTTAAAAAATATAGGTATCAAATCGATTGACTTACGCGTTTCTCGCTGAGAGCTCAAAATAGTATACAACAGAAATCCGTCAACAAAATTGCCAATAATTACCTCCCCCTAACCCAACAAAATATAACCACTCGTTGATCTGAAGTGTTTCAAGATAGACGGTCCAATATCGTCATGATCACGAATCCATACACGGATACACTCAAATTTATAAAAAATACAGATTTGTTAATACTGACCTGTTGGTTATGATTTTCTGAAATTTTTTTAATTAATTTATATGCAATATTTATATATTTATAATTTATTTAATTTGCAAATTAGTTATTAAAACAATTTTACCTTATTATTTTGATATATATTTTTAAATAGAAGTCTCTGTGTATATATGAATTGATTTGAGAAGTAAGACACCGACTAGCTCATTTAAATTACCTCTTTATTATGTTTAAAGGCTTTGCGATTATTTAATCGATTATTCGCATAATAGAATATTTTTAACGAATGTTACATATTTGGTTAATCGATTGAAAACATGCAACTCTAGATAGGACAGTTATGTAAAACTGATATGTCCAAGATATCATCTATAAACCAAAAATGGTTTTTATCCTTACGTTATCATTATTGGCATTATAGGCAACCAAACTTAACACGCGTGCATTTTATACGGGCGTAGATCGTTTGGGCGAATTGAACTAGAATATGGTCTATTTGGACGAGGATTTATTCAACTAAAAATACCGTTTGTGTGGTATGAAAATGCTTATAATATACACCCACAACAGTCAACAATAAATTAAACAAAATATAAATAATTAATAAAAAGTGCTATTTAAAAAAAAATATTAGTTTATATATTAATATTATATGAGTAGATAGTAATCTACAGTCAAAAAGTTATAAATAAAATTACATATAATATAATTAGTACATCTTAAAGTGATCTATTGGCTTTGTATTGACATGCTCATAATTAGAGTCCGGATTTTTATGCAAAAACATATTTTTAACAAGTTTATGCTGTTTGATGGGAGTAAGAAATGTTTGTATTTCATAACCTGTAGAATCTGTCAAAAAAAGTTTTTTTTGCATATTAGTGCATATTTTGACTTCAAAGAATATTTCAGAATATTTTAGTTTATGGTATATACGAGTATTATAAAATATTTTAGCATATTTCCGTTATATTGGATTATATTAAAATATATTCAGCATATATAAGACATTAATCACGGTTTGCCGTACTAACTTTACTCTGAAAAATTTGGAAAAATATATTATTGTACATTCCTAAACATTGAATAATATATATTCTTTTATGTTAATATATTGCATAATGTAACATAAGATATAGTTATATAAATAATGATAAATTAAAAATTCATAATCATAATTCATAATCAATAATCATATAGCATTTTTTTTTTTTTTTTTTACTTATTAGTTATTATCAATATTTTGAGAATATTAAGAATATTTTTGGGAATATTTTATCAATTTTAGCTGCATATTTCAAACGTTTTAACAGAATATAAATCCAGACTCTACTCGTAATAATATACATTCAACAATTTCAACAATTAATTATTCAAATGTTCGATAATAGTGATTATTGATTAATAATAATGATTAGCAATAATACCATCCGTATCTTGTTTGTTTAGGGTGTGGTAATTATTGGAAATTTCGTTCGCGGATTTAGGTTGTCTTTATAATTTGAGTTCTCAACGAGAAACTCGTAAGTCAATCGGTTAGCTACCTAATCTATATTTTTTAACACATGTCTAAACAATTACATGGTTATATTTAGCAATAAAATACAGCAAACTGGGTTAACACGTTAAGTGTGTAATGACTCCAATTTATTTATACTCTCGATAACGTCATTTTTCAATATATTAAAAAAATATACATATTTTTATTAGATAAATAAAAAATTATTATTCGAGATATTTCATGCAAAAGAAGTACTAACAAATTTGTATTTTTAAAAATTCTGTCATCTATTAAAAATTGGTTTAATACAAGCTCTCTGGAAATAAATTTTGATAATACATGTTATATCTCTTTTTCAATATTAAAATTTAAAAGTATTGTTTATGTTTTGTTTATGGTTTTGCGGCCATACCGAATGGCGGTGTATTGGACCGTCTATCTTGAATCACTTTAGATCAACGAGTGGTTAAGTTTCGTTGGTTTAGACTGTTTAGAGGCTTAGCGCAGGGGTGGCCAAACTACCTTTATCTTCTCAGGGCAATTGCCAAATTTTCCCAATAAAGGTTATCAACATTTTTCACTGTAAACTTACAAATGTATTATATTTTATTTCATTAAGTAGGCACGCCTTTTTTTTATAATTATAATTTTTTAAATTTATGTGATTTATTTCTTTGAATTTCTTATAACCGTTATAATCAAAACTTTATAAATAGCATAATTTTTAATAATTTCAATTTTTCACGTGACATTGAAATTTTATTAACATGCCACTTTTGTCACTCGTGCCGTAGGTTCACTACCTCAGGCTTAGAAGGAGGAAATTATTGAAAAATTTGTTCCCTTATTTAAGTTGTATAATTTTGAGCTCTCAGTGATAAACTTGTAAGTCAATCGTATAGCTACCTAACCTATATTTTTTAACACACATGTGTAAACAATTACATGGTTATATTTAGCAAAAAAATACAGCAAACTGGGTTAACACGTTAAGTGTGTAATGACTCCAATTTATTTATACTCTCGATAACGTCATTTTTCAATATATTAAAAAAATATACATATTTTTATTAGATAAATAAAAAATTATTATTCGAGATATTTCATGCAAAAGAAGTACTAACAAATTTCTATTTTTAAAAATTTTAAAGTGTCAGCTTCAACCATAATTATTTTACACATCTGAAAATTTACAATCTTCATAGATAAAAGAAATACAATATTGAGTTTGGGAATAATGATCCCTTTAATGTAGTGTAACGTGGTTGAAGGAACATTGTTACGACATTAGTTTTCTGTAGCCGGTTAGAGCACTATATAAAAGGTTTTTATCAATAATAAGACATGTTTGGCTTCTATATCTTTATTATTATTATATTCAAAATAATACTTGCATTGTGCACTAATAGAATTATAACATAAATAACACGTCATATCACTATATCGTCTATATCAATAACCTCACCATAGTAAAATTATTAATACAGTGAAACCTTCCTTAACAAATGCCTCTAAATACTAGACACTTTTATGGACTTTTCATTTAGATAATAAAAAGGATTTTATTATTTTAATACATTGAAATATGACGTTATTAAGAGTATAAATAAATTGGTGTCATTACACATTAAACGTGTTAACCTGCATAATTTCTTTGCCTAATATAACTATGTAATTGTTTACACACATATAAATAAAATATATAGGTTAGGTAGCTAACCGATTGACTTACAAATTTACCACTGAGAGCTCAAAACTATACAACCTAAATCCGTGAACAAAATTTCCAATAATTACCACGCCCTAAACTTGAGGGTAGAACATGATTGAGAACGGTCCTTATCGGCCGTACCTTTTTTAATAGGACGATTGAGAACGTTCTTACCTGCTATTTTTTATGCAACGTTGCCACATTAATTAAAAATAAAAATAATAAAAATACAAGATACAATATATATATAAGAATAAGATATCAATCACTATATTTTGTTTACAAAATAAACTTACCTGGAATCTATATTTATAAACAACATATTTGTCAGCTTAAGATTAAAAATTTAAAAAATCAATATTTATTTGCCAGTATATACACGTAGTCTGAAAATAAACTCCCAACTTCTAAGTCTGGACAGCAATATATCGCCATAAGTTGTATAAACGCCTAGCTATGATAAGATTTTTATCGATGATATGCTATGTTATACCTATAATTTATTATTAACCGTCGACAGTATGCTGAATGTCTCTTGTTAATCGCAAGAATTGTCGTATATTTTATAAACAAATTGTGAAAAAATGCCCAAAAAATGCATTTTTTTTAAAAAATACAAAAAAAAAATCAGTTTACACATTTTATACTTACAAAACACCAAAAAGAGATGCTTTTGCATCAAAATCCCAGCCCTAAATATTATTACTAAAAGTTAAGATAAATGGCAACGTCGCTAGAAAAATCGTCCTCAATCGTTTGATTTTAAGGTACAAAATATTGTTTCTTTGATCTGCCGACATCGTTCTCAATCGTGTTGCTAAAAAGGTAAAACGTTCTCAATTGTACAACACCGGAATCTACAGCACGGATGACGAAGGTGGAATGTTGATAAAACTTCAATGGCACATGAAAAAATTTAAATTATTAAAAATTATGCTATTTATAAAGTTTTGAATAATACACTATTACAAGAAATTCAAACAAATAAATCAAATAAATTTTAAAAATTATAATTATAAAAAATATATGTGCCCCTTAATAAAAGAATATATTATAATAAATCTGTAACTTTTTTTTATTCATAGAAAATATAATTTCCTTTGGGCACGTGAAAAAATTTCAAAAACTATACTAGGAAAATTTGGAAATTGACTCTAAAAAGGTTCGCCACCCAGCAGGGTGGTAAACCAACGAAACTTTAATGGCCGTAAGTAATTTATGCCAAATACAACCAAAAAAAAAAATAAATAAAACAATTTAATAAATTAACATTTCTAAATTTATCAATTACAATATTAAAGACATATTATATAACATATAAGTCACATATTAAAATATTATATGTATATAACAATATAAATTATTATATTTTACACGAAGAATAAAAAAGTTCACATCGTCATATTTTTATAGTAAAATTATTAATCTGACCGAACAATAATCAATGTTGTTATACGGTCTACTATAAATAAAAAGTAAAAATAACTACATAAATAATTTTAATAATTTGACTATGGTTGGGGACTTCTAGGAGTTTGCATATTTTTCAATAACCATTAAAACATAGCTAAGTAAAAAAAAAAAAAATTATCATAAGAATACAAGTGTATATTTAAAATGTATATGTGCATGTTTTTCATATTTGATCGATTTTCATTAATAAATGTATAATTGACAATATTATTTATATAAAGGTGCAAGTTTATTGATCTTATAAAGAAAAACTTAATGTTAAATAGATTTTCTGGATCTCAAATAATAGTATGATGGTTTTATTCATATAAAATTAATATTTAAAAAATAGCAAATTATAATAGCATATTTAGTAGACCTTTAGTGCATAAATGCATGCATATATCAAGGTACCCCTTATACTACCCCTTATATACCCCTTATATACATAACTAATTTACAAGTACCCATCAGATGTACATCTCTTGAAATGTGTCTTAGTTTATATTAATGGGTTCATTAATATCATGACTTATATTTATGATATATGTTATGTTATATAAATTAAATATCATTAATCTATTATCAATATTTTATTTTTCTGATTCCAAGATCTAAAATTAGAAAAATCAAGTACTCCAAATTATATGAGCACACCAATAATAGTGATATACTCTATATCTAATGTACTTCAGAGTGATACCCACTAGACTAACTTTTTTCCCCCATTAATTTGAAAAATATTATAAACCATCTCAACTGTCTAAAGTACAAAATAGATACAATTTTTTATCAAAAACTGCTCTCAGTTTGAATTTTAAGCCTATTCTCGAAAATTGATATTGCACAAATCCACAGTAAAAAACAACATACACACAAACACCAATATAAAGTCAAAACATTTATTGCTCCACTCTTAATCTAAAAATAGGGAGAAGAAGTATCACTTCATTTATATTTAATTGTATTGTATATTTATAAGAATATGCTGCACGTATAATATTTAATATTATGTTTTTGATATTGTTATTAGGTAGTCATTTAATTTATAACTATTTTTACGTAGTAGTTTATTTCAACAAAAACGTTGAATTTTAACATATAATTATTCAATGTTGGGTTTATAAAAATAATTTATAAGAGTATAAAAAAAATTGATGTCATTAAGCAAAGTCAAAGTGTTGACCCATTTTTGCAGTATTTTCTTGCCAAATATAAACATGTTACTATTTGTTTACACATATTATGTTAAAAGATATAGCCTAGGTAGCTAACCGATTAACTGGGCGGGACACTTTTCGGCCATTCTGAAATGACCGTTTTCGGCCAGTACACTATTTTGGTCACCAATTAAATATTCTTTTAACGTTTTAAAAAAATTATAAAAATAAAAGTTATAATATTGTTATTAATTTACACAATAAATATAAAATTACTGGGATATTTAAATTTTTTTATAATAAAATTATAACTCATACATTTATTAATTTACAATTTACACAGAGAGTAAGAAACACACTGAAATATAATTAAACAATGATATCCATCGACCAGATATTGACAAGAATAAGATACCTATAATATAATATAATAAAGATAAAAGTAATAATAATTACATCAATAGTTATTATATATGGCGAGTACGCGTCAACAATTGTCACAATCGTCACAATTGTTAGCCTATATAGATGTTGGATTCCCTATAATATTTTTATATTAAATAAAAATAAAATATCCCTATAATTTTATATATTATATTGTGTACATTGATAATATAATGTAACTTTTATTTTTCATATTTTTTACTTAATCTATTATGTAAAATGGTAGTTTAACAGAAAAAAAACACGAAAAGAATATTTCATTGGTGACCAAAATAGTGTACTGGCCGAAAACGGTCATTTCAGAATGGCCGAAAAGTGAACGGGCCGAAAAGGGAAAGGTTAATTTTGGCCGAAAACAGTGCCGCCCGATTAACTTACGAGTTTCTCGCTCAGAGCTCAAAATTATACAATAGAAATCCGTCGACAAAATGTCCATTATTTACCTCCCCTAAACCAATGAAACTTAACCAATCGTTGATCTGAAGTGTTTTAAGACAAATGACGGTCCAATAACTCCAATACACCGGAATGTCCACGAAACCATACATGGATACCGCTAAATCAGCTGTCACTCTTATATTTATAAAAATACAGATTTTTTTTCGAGCGTATGTAATTTGCGCTAAAAATAACCCCCCCCCCCAAAAAAAAAAAATAAAATAAATAAATGTATGCCATTTGGGACACGTCTAAAAATTTATTTTGGTAATTTGTGCCACTTTTTAAGTTTGTAATTTGCGTCAAAATAAACTCAATAAAAATGCATTATGTAATATAAGCCATCGTGTACCTACTAAAATTGTAATTTGCACCATTGTATACTTTATTAAAATTGTAAATTTTAATTATCACCACTAATATTATAATTATAAATAAATGTACATAAGTAAAACAAACTCCATGTATATTAAATAAGTAAATATTCGTTTAGTAATAAAACATATTAAAATCAGTAATTTTATAATTATACATTATCTACTGGTAAAGTTCAGCTACACTTAAAGTTAAAAATGTGGCGCAATTGCATATTCCATTTCGTTTTCTGTCGTTGCGCAAAAAAAAAATGTATTTGTATTCGTGGCGAAAATTACAGGTAATAAAATTGGCGCAAAATACCAAAAGAGATTTCTCTTAATTCACTATAACATAAATTATACAATACAGTGTATCAGTATTTGAATGAATAGTTTTCTTAAAGGATATCACTAGCGACGAGTTTATTGTAATTCTGAGCAAACTTATATATTATTTATGGAAGGTACCACCCCATACACACACCCCGTATAGTGCCTGTAAAATAGCACAAAAAACCATTGTTAGGTTATAAAATATTATATATTTCAATTTTTTAAATTGATTAAACATACTGCTTAATTTTGTAATCACCGAGTCAAAATAAATATTTCATTTTAAAAACATATCATACCCAGATATATCAATTATTCAGCACCTCATATAATAATTATATAATTACAATATTACAAGTACCCATAAGAGGTGTATCTCTTGAAACGTGTCATCGTTTATTTCAATAGGTTCATTAATACCATGACTTTTAACTTTTGATATGAAGAAAGGAAATTAATGTTTTATTAAAATTTATTTCCAGAGAGTTCGAATAAACCAATCTTTTATAAACAACATTTTTTTTTGTTGCTTTAAGAATTAGGTAAATAAAATTTATTTAAATCATGAATAAGTATCTTAGTGTCACCGGTGAAACAGAAAATAGAACATTCAAGATCCAAATCAAGAAAGACATTTATGTATACAATAAACAATAAAATTCCTAAGACCGTATCTAGCTCAACACCATAATATAAGCTATTCAAGTTTCCTGAACTTGAAGAACCTGAAGATTTAGAAAAATTAATTATTTTTCTTTAGATAAATATTCTATTGTTTACACTCCTGTTAAAATAAATTAAACTTTTTGGGATATCGTGACCAATAAGTTTCTTATATTTTTCATTAACTATTATAATATATTATTTACAGAAGAACACGTGGGGACCATAATAACTAAAGAGATATTAGTCGTGGGTTGTAGAGGTTATGTTTTTGACGACAACTTTTTAACTTCTGATGTAAAAATTTTTGCACGGTCCAATTCTACAAGTAGAGAGTAATATGTTAAATTTTAATTGGCTGTAAACAAGGTGTGTTACAAACACTGAATTGTGTCCATCAGTTTATATTCGAGTAGGTTTTTTTTCAGGTTACACACACATTTGGTCTAACTGATATAAATTTAAATTATAATTAAATACACAAATAATTTAACATTACGTATAGGGAATAAAATTAAATAAAACAATTTTATAATGAATTTATAGAGAAATTTGTCTATTACAATATTAAACCATTAAAAGTATGTTATATAGTATTATATAACACACACACACACAATATATATATATATATTTGTGTGTGTGTGTGTATAACAATCATATATTTTACACGAAAAATAAGAAGTTGGTATAGAAAATGGTCATATTATTATGCTAAAAGTATCAATGTAACAGAACAATAACCAATGTTGTTTCGTTTAATATAAATAGAAAGTAAAAATAGTGACATATATAAAAAAAAAAAAAAAAAAAATTAACTATCATTAAGAAATACTATTATTTAAAACTATATTATTTGAAAACCTTATTTTAATAATTATTCAAACAAACGATTATTGTAAGTTTTGTAATAAAATCAAATGATAAATTCGTCCAATCTAGATTATTATAACATTTACGCAATATAATATCAAAAATTAGTAAGAAGTAAAGAATAGTTGATGGCGTCATAGCATATTTTTTGTTAAATATTTGTAAACTGTTTATTTATTATGACGTGTTGCATGGGTAGGTTATGAAGGAATCAGTTATAAAAGCACTTGAGAATTATTTTTATTACCAATTCATTTTTTAAGGTTTTCACATCATTTATATTCTTTGTGCGAATCAAATAATCAAAATGCATTTTTCTAAGCATTATTTTATAACTATTACTTTTACGGTTCTTGCAAATTTGGTTATTCTAACAACTGCTTATTTTGGAACGTATTTAGAAGAATTTAATCGTATGTTCATATTTATTAATTTATATATATAATAATAATTATTATTATTATATTAACATTTGTACTTAACTTACATGACATTTCATGCAATTTTGGTTATTTCAGATCTTGAATATCAATGTAAAGTGGAATATGTTGGTATGATCAAATTTATAAATTTGTTTATGTATAATAAGTATATTTTTTTAATATTGTATTTTATTGATATTCATGATGCATCATGTGATGTATTATACAATGGTGTGTAGAATCGTTTATAAATTATTTACAAACTAAGAATAATTATTATTGAAGTTTTATTATTGACAAGATATAAAAATAATTTATACTGATTATTATTTTAAATTTGTACACAATATTAAGAAATAGGAAATTATATTGTTTATAATTTTAGAAGTAATATTAAATCTAAACTTCATACAATTTGTATACACTCAGTTAATATAACTGTTGTTTATAATAATTAAGTTATTTCATATTGTATAACATTCAACATATTCTACACATCGAAATTCTGCTTGGCTTTAATATTTTAGTCAAACAATATACACTTATTAATACCTATAAACTACTATTTTAATATTGTTTTTTCTACACCGGTTTAGAATAAAATTAATATAATTGATTGAAATATGAAAAGCGTATCCAAAATAATCGGAGAGATAGTTAAATTATTTCTAGTCTTATGTGGAAATATGTATATTATAATTATTAATACTACATAATATTTTTTGTTTCAGCCGATTGTAAATGTAATATATTTTAATCTATCATTAGTTAACTTAAAATAGTCTTAATATTAAGTATTAAAATATTCATGTATTATATTGTGTGTTCTTAAATGATGGTCGAAACTTCTGATCGATATCTTAAATGAAAGGTTCACAAAATCATAGTTCTCGGATTAATCCTGTTGTTCGTTTACGTTATTTTCCACTTTAAAGTTGACTTGTCTAATTGATAATTTTTTATAGTTATTAGAAAAATATTTTGAAATGTGTGTGTGTGTAACTTATTTATCACTGTCCTAATTACTTTTTATCACATAGTATGCACGAAAAAAATAAAATATTTTAATTTAAACTATGTGTCTATTAGTTAAATTCATAAACTATACAATAATGTAAGCTATATTAGATTTTCACCAGAGAGGTGAATGTGTCAATTTTACAATGATGTATGTATTTTTTTATTTGAGTGCGCGTGTTTCTGTTAACAATAAATAGTTGAAAATATGATTGGATCTTCAATTTTAAGGGTAGTTTCTGATAGCAAATTGAATCTAGTTTAGTTAGTTTATTTAAGATTCAAAAATAAGCTCGGTACTTTTTAATTATCGTTAAAATATTATTAGTCATTACTATATTAGCATATAATATTTTTGAAGTGGTAAAATAATCAATTTTTCATGCTACCTACTGAAGCATAGTTTTATATAATTATTGAATTAAAATGATTTAAATATTTAACAGATATACTAATGAATATTGCTAAATTTACGAGTAAGTAATTTTAAAGGATGTGATAATTATTTTATTGTATTTATATCCTTTTTCGTAAGATATAAGACATATTTAAAACTATTTTATAGATTAATAATATATTTGTATATAGTATATACAGGGTGATTCTTTTATCAAACAACACTCATCATTTCAAACACAATTAACTTTTTTCAATTTTTTTTTCAACATTTTTAGTTTTATGCTTTTCTAAAACTATGTAAAATTTTTATTTTTTTTTACTCTTATATATTTTCGACTTTTAATTTTCAAATGGCAATCTATAATTAATATTTCATAAATAGTAGGGTTATTTTTTTACGAACGTATTTTGCGTTTATTTAACGTTATAATTATTATTTTTCGTTAATTTGTTAGCGAGATATAGATTTTCAAAGTTGGGTGGTTTTCAGTTTTTATAATACTTATTATTTCTGAAGACCAGTAGTCATATAGATAATAAATAATAATAATATGTACATGTTTTCACATATTGTAATAAACTCGCTATCGACTATCGTTCACCGCAGTAATGATAATGAACATTCTACCGGTAGGTTGTAGACTGTAGTCACTTATTGTTATAATTTATATAATTACCATTTACATTTGGTTTTGATGAGAAATTAAATAAATAAGTTGGGGGCAATCATCCAAAGGTTTACCAATCTTATCATTTTTCAGAAAAGTGCTTATCACTCTAAATAAATGGATACTTTTTGTTTGTAAAGACTGCGATATAGGTAAAAACCGTGGACTAAGATATACCTTATACCTTTTTTTGGTCCATAGAAAAAGCAGAGAATCATAATATGGCGTATAGAAAAATAACGAATATCAAAGACGGTAGAGAATAGAGATTGTGCACAGTTTTTTGAACAATATAATCCTTACATATTATTATATCACAACTCGATAAATTTCACAGCAACATTCTAATTATAGAATATTTAAATAATTCAATCTACAAACATAGGAGTAATTAGGGGGGCTTAGCACCCCTGTATTTGTATTTATCCCCCCCCCATAAGGTTTTACTTTTTAGCCTCAATTAGTCTTTAAATTGTTTTTAACTTTGGTTTTCTAGGACTCTAGCCCCTGTAACTATTAAATCCTAGTTACGTTCATGTATACAACCGTGGTCGAGGCTAATCTAGTTTTAAATATTATCGTTCTATATTTCTTTAGTGATATTAATTTGTATTATTTGTTAATGTATAATTCTGTGTGATAAAATAAAAACAATAAAATACTATTAACAGTTAACGCTATAAATTATAAGTATTAAGTTTTAAAGTAATGAAAGATATTAATTGTCTTCAAAACGATGTAAAACATGTCTTGAAAGAAATTTAATTACAAGATTATTATTACAAATTACAATGAATTATAATATTGAAATATTATAATGAATTTGGTCAATACGGTAAATTAATTTTGGTCATTGTTTACTGTGCTCGTTCTACGTTTAGTTTGCGTAAAGCTTCCAAAATCATGCAGATTTTTATACAAATGTGGAAAAAAAATGCTGGACAATAGTGATCTGAATACCGATTTTTATATAACCTATACAATATACATATTTAATATAACATTTTTATGTATAAGACAATTTTTTCAAAGATTTATCGATATGTGTTCTTACGGTATATGTTGAGGATATTGTACTACATAATTTATTTATGTTTTATACACATATGAAAAGAATACAAATAATAATTTATATAAACCTTGATGCTGCTCTACAATTTGTTGTTGTGTTCAAGACCGAAGTATATTTCACTGAGTTTTTTGGAATTAGTTAGGATTCATGTAGATATATTTCAGTTAATTTTGGAATAAGGTATATTTATAAATTCAATGATTGGGCAACACATGATTATTTAAGTATACATATAATTAATATTTGTTAAACACATTTATGCTTTAAGCAATAACACCTTTTTTCAAGTCATAAGGGCCCGCGATTTTTTATATAATTATATAATGTATATTTTTTACACTTAAATAATTCTTTTAAAATATAATATGATTAACATTTTCTAATACATAGATTCTAATTGTACAGCTAATATAATCTTATTGCATTTTTTAGTAAAATTTAATATAAATTCAAAATCGTATTAATAGTTACAATATCTATTGGATATGATTAATATTTTTTATAAACATGAAATAAAATAATTTTAACTTAAATCAGTTATACATTTATACATTTATAATTCCCTTTATTAATGACATTTCAATTTTTTCATAGCTAATACATCTTTAAATACTTAATACATTTTTTTAAATATTTAAATGCATTAATATAATATTCACAAACAATATATAAATTGTTAATGCATAAATATGTTCGTATTCTACAATTAATTGTTTGCATTAAGACCGGGCCCTAGTCATAAATAAATTCCTACTTTTTTTATTTTTATTATTAGAGAACACTTTAAAATGTTAATATCATTTATAAGCCCAGGATTATGAAAAATCTATACCAAATTTGATGACATAGTTCAATCAAAATTTTCGTTTTGCAATTATGCAAAATATGAGTAATAATAAACATATGTTTAAGAAATTCAGAACAAATTCTAGAGACTAATGCTTTGTATTACATTAATATAATAAATTTACAGATAAAGCGGTTGAAGATTCACGCGCAACTTCTACTGGTAATGATTTGAAAATAACTAAATGCAATTTTTAGTATCTCCTATGGTGGATTTATACATTTATTTAATTAATGCAGAACACATTATAAAAATATTTGTAATGTTTCATTCGTTGTAAACTTCTTTAAAAACCATAGCAACTATTTTCTATACATTTCAGAAAACTCTTAAATGTAATAGGTACTAAGAAACAACTTTTAAACAATTTATTTTAAATTAAAAGTTTAAATGTTTTACGACGATTCTATTAATCTAAAATGTGTACACTTTTATACTACCGTTGCCTGCCTACCTAGTAGATTTATATTTTATTTATTTTAAATTTTCATATTACATTTTTCTGTCTACACTAATAGACTGAATATTTTACCAATCTTTGTGTTCTCATAAGATGACGATAAAGGGCTTTTCACTAATTTAATGGTCTCGCTGACTGTCGTAGATAATAATTTTTACAACGCAAATAATATTCTTTTATATCATATTCGTCCATATTATTTTATATTGTATTCATTCGTACTATTGCCGTAATACGTATCTCACCCCGCCAGTGGCGGCTCGTGGGTCTCGTGAGTGGTGAGGCAGATATTTATAACCACATCGTTGAACGGGAACATATTCAATATTTCGATAGAAATTTTAATTAATTATACCAATAACCAACTGCAATAAAAAAAACGAATTTAGCGAATAACGTAAAACGATTCTAACTATAGTAGTATAATGTCCTAAAATCGTTAAGACAAATAATATAATAAGTCTATGGTTAAAATAGCTAGATTTGTATCATTTAAATCATAGACACAGAATGTATATTATTTATATTATTATATCATGTCTATGATTTAAATTAATATTGACTAATAACTGATAAATGATAAATTATTATCTATAAAAATAGTAGGGTAAGTAATGACTTATGGAGCATACGGATGTATTATCAATTCCTATTATCTGCAGTTTTGTCGTTTAGATTGCACAGAATGATTAATACCACTGAGGCTAATTTATATCAGCCTCATTCTACCGTATATACTATATTTCCAATTTACCCCCACTACATAATGTTATTATTTCAAATTTCAATACCTAACTGAAGCATAAAAATTTTTGCCTCTCGAGCCTCATCGGTTCGCTTCGTAAACACCATCCACCGAGTATTCATATAATATTTCGTCACGTCACTTCGCGGCCCCGCTCTAGTGGTAGTAGACAGTAGACAGTAGTATACTCTCCTATGGCGGTGACCGCGGGGCGTGGAGTATGTAGTGCAGTACACCGGTACTGGCGCAGTACTTCGCACTTTCGCGCCAAATTTGTATGTTATCAGTTTTTTACCATTAACTTTTGTCTTTTACGATTTAAAAAAAAAAAATATAAATTATGTTTATTTTAATATTTTGAAAGATTATTAGATACTGATAATAGGCTTATAATAAATTATTAGAATGGTAAATTTCAGGTGAGGCTGTGCCTCACTTGCCTCACCCGGCGAGCCGCCACTGCACCCCGCGTTTAAATGTGTAAATAAAATCGCATTTTTACGCCCCGACAACATCAAGTATGCGTAACGTAAATCGACGACAACACAACGAGCATGCGTTTCGGTGATCGAACTACGACTGTATTTTCGATGACGCTCACGTTCGACGCATACACGACATTAAAGTAATTGTTTTGAAATGTCCGATATAACTACTTGAATAAATATTTTCGTATATAACTGGACAAGTAAAAAATGTTGAAGGGGAACACGGAACAAATATTGACAGATATGGATCGTGACATTACACTTATTACAGTAACCGCTAAAAATGAATTTCCGAAATAAATTTATAATTTCAATACATTTTGTTTATATTTCCATGAATATAAAAACGAATGTTTCTATTTTTTTACTATTGTAAATAATTATTATTTATCTATAGATGTTTATAATAAAACGGGTATGTATTGTCTGTGATTTATTTTAAATATAGTTTTCTTTATTAAACAAATTTAATAAGATATTTGTAATTTTTTAACGGTTTAAAGATTATAAGTATAAGAATTTATCGATGAAGTAAATAACCGAATTTTAGGAAAAGTAAATTGAAAAAAATGATAAACAAATAATGTTTTATAAATGTAGAGTTTATTGCTTTTAATCTTAAATGTAATATCTAAACTTTTAAATATTAAATTCATCAACTGTGACAAACAACGAACCAGTAATCTATAAACCGTTTCAGATTTCACTGCATTTTTTAATTAAATATTAATATAATGTGTTTATATTTTATGGTTAGTAAAGAGAATGTTATTAACCATAAACATATTTTCGATTATTAATAAATATAAAATCACATAACCTACATTATTTAAAAAAATTTAAATTGTTGACGTTTACTACAACCTTATTATTTGAATATTGATTATAAATAAATTATATACTTGATAGTCATTAGAAGTGAGCGAACTCTTCAATGAGAAGACCAAAAAAAACGTCTGAAATTAAGTTGTTTAGTTCGAGTTTAACAATCGAATCTGGTTTTAAATAAAAATAACTGAATTGAAATAGAATAGAACAAAAGCATGAAACTTTATAATTAATACATTCCAAAAAAATTTAAATTCCATAAAAATTTCTAACCCGAAAAATAATAAAAACACGAAATGTTTTCTGTAGTTATTTGATTGACTTTTCATTTTAAATCAATACGCTGTTATTTTATGCTAATTTATTTGCATTATTGTTGTTTTACATTGTTGTGAGTTTTTTTTGTATGATTCACAATATGAAGTAGATAAAATGTTTCAATTATCAAAAATTTGGTAGGTTTTGGATAGTAGATTGGATTTAGTTTTATAAATGCTTGAAAATTGAATACAAGATTACTATTAAGTTTTTAATTAAATTAGTTATAGTCACAATAGTTTTTTTAAAAAAATTAAAATTAGTTCTTTAAAAAGAAATTATAAAATTTGGGATAATACAAATTAAAATTTTGTAATTTAAATTACATGAAAAATTATTTTTATGCAAGTTTTACAAGATACATAAAATAAAAAATCTATCGGATAGCCAAAATTATACTTATGAGCTTTTGAAATTCAAAAACATTAAAAATAGGTACTTGGTTTGTGAAAGCTTCAACATATTATGATCAAATAGTTCCGTTAGAGTTCGGCTCGTGACTATATTTTTTATTTTGATCCACATTTTTTAATTGTATCCTTTTATAACGGTATTACGTTAATTTATATACACTATTATTAATAATTTCTAATCGTATAATAATTCATTACTCTATTTTATAGAAGCTGTTTGGAGTAAGTATTTGTTTTTCAGATACATTTTATATTGAAATGTCTAATTAGTTTAAATTTATTGAATCTCATCTTATTTGGTAGAGTTTTGTGGACTTACTATGTTTGTAAGTCATGATTTATGACTTTAGTGATCATGTAATATCTTCAATGTAAATTGAAATACCGTATGTAGACCCAAATTATGATTTCTAATTTTGAGTAGATATAAAAGATTTAAAGCTAAAAGAGATAGTGATAGTAAAATAAATAATAATTATTATAAGATTATAAACTAGAATGTTGGTACACCGATTTAAATTAAGAAACAAAATTACTGGTGTATAAGAATTGTTTTATTAATAATAAATTATACATTTTTATTTATAGATAGTGTTATTGGAAATCGTAAATATTAAATAGTTTTATACTTTGATTTATGAAGTTAATTATAAATTAAGGATATTAAGTGTCGATGTTGTAATATCGCTCTTGCACTCAGTAACAAAAATTTGAAATAGAAATTTGAAATAAAGTTATTGTCATTTGATTTCGTTACGCGATGAAATTTAAACATCTTTCGAATATCTCGTACAGAAATTTGGAACTTAAGGACCTAGAGTATTTTAGCTATAAAATAGTTTTATATTCCGTCTCAAATTTAGATATTCTATTAATGTTTAGTATATTAATAATTTCTCGCCTATCTTTAAATCTTTGATTGTGTTATAAGTTATAACACTCAACCCCCCAATCAGTCATATTTTTATATATTTGACCAAACTCCAAAACTTACTCACAGTATAATTTACTCTACACGAGTAAAAGAAATAATCATTCATAATAAATTGCAGTTCTATTAATTTTTCCACGATTCACAGGCTCAACGTTATGTCAGCATCGATCCTTTACCACTACATCTGAGATTGTACGCTCCTTTTTAACACTCCGTAGACTTAAAAGTTATTATAGAACTACCGTTGGAGAAACAGGATGAATAACTAAGCATTAATGAATATATATAGAGATATATTTAGTGCAGATGTTACTGATGAATTTGCACTCCACCTGTCCTAAGTCTATGAATCTTCAAAACTCCCCCATAAAATATATCCTTTTTACGTCACTGTTGTCATTGATAAAATAATTTATTTTTAATATCCTCTCTGCTATATATGTCAACTATTTTTATCTGTTCAAATATTATATATTAGAATAAGTTTATATTATATAATGATAAAATATATTTTTATTATGATATTGTGTGATTAACAATATAATATTTTAACTTTTTTTTATCATAGATTTAGTAGGTATGTAGGTTAAATTTCAATATTATTAAATTATTATTTTAGAAGGTTTATTTAAATTAATTATATTGATCATAAAATTAGTTACTCATACCTAAATTATGGTTTATTTTATATAGGTCTAATGATGGGTACGTAATTTATTTATTTTTAATCGAATTGTGGATTATACAATTTTATTTTATATTTATTATATTTTATAAATTTTTATCATGTAACAAAAACAGTAAACTACATAAATGAAAAAAATCAAATATGCTGCTCTTGTGTCATTATTACTTTTTTATGTTATATTTTTTAGGTAATATTTATTTCATTATTTCGAATTGCTTAAATCATTTTTAAATACATTAACATTTATTTTTTTTAGATATGTTAGGTATGTATATTTTTTTTTTCGTTTTACTGTACAGATTTTAGATTATCACATTGAACACTATTGTAAATTTAATTTTGAATATATTATTATTTAATTAATGCTACGGTATTATATATATTGTTTTTGTAGATAATATGGGTAAATATTTATTTATTATTCTTATATTTTTTGTTTCTCCTGGTGTATAATATCGTTGCGTGATTTTTACAATGAAAATATATTTATAAGAAGTTTAACGTAGTAATGCTTTTAAATTGAAATAGAATAAGAGAAGTTGACTTATAATTTAATGCGCAAAATTATAAACTAATGAATTATATGTATTACAGCTAAAACTGATTTGATAGAATTTATGAAAACTAAATGAGAATCTAAAAAGATGTCTCTATATTCTAGAATCTAGATTAATCTGTCCATCGTGACAACAAAAGTAGTAATCAGTGACTTGACAGATTTCAGCCCCACCGGGGTAATTTTATATAAAAGTAATAAGACATATGGCTGGGGAGGATCACATAACCTTTAAAGCGTATATTGCATATAATTTGTATAAATGTATTAATTTACATTAATTTTTTTAAATTAAAATATAATTAAAAACTATTGTTCACAGATAAGAATCGTACGTATTATTTATTTATTTTGTAAAGGTATTTCGCGTGAAAGATGGCCTACAATTTTCGATTCTAAGTAGAGCATTTTGAAGAATGTGTGTTTTATATTTGATTTTCGGAACAAAATAAATGTTTCTAACTGCAACATTATGGGTTTTGTTTTGTAAATTTGTTGAAGTTCATTACATTGAAATTAGCTAGCATAGTTTTGGTGAAAATTAACGTTACAACGGTAAAAAAATTGGGATATTTACATAACGCTGTTTTTCGACAAAAATGTATTGATGTAAGCAAACAATACATCATCTGATCTAAATAAAACTATTTCATTCTAAATTACAATGGTAATTCAAATAAATTATATCTATGTGTTATATAGACCTTTTTTTTATTAATTTAAGCATTTTATTCAATTAATACAATTTTTTATAAATTATAAACTTATTAATTGAGGATTTTTTTATTTAACTTTTTTCTAAATTTATTCAGTTTTTTTATTCTAATTAGATAAAAATCTATGTTTGATAAATTATTCTTAGTTGAATAAATAAAAAAAATGATTCTATATTAAATAAAACAATCTAATAACCGGAATAAAAACGACCATGAAATGAAAATCTTATTTGGATAAAAAAAGTTAAGTTGAGGACAAAAATGTATATGTAATTATAAAAATGTAATTTGAATATAAAATTTCAAAAGAATAAAAAGTTAGTGGCAATTTTTGTAAAGTAATTTGAAGTTCCTGGGTGAAAGTGGGGGGGAGTCAACTTCACAGACGTCATCACGTTAACCGAGGTTAGGGTGCTGGAGTCAATTGACGATGGCACCCGAAAATAGAAAATTGATTTTGGGGTGGGGGGCGGGTAAACTTGAGTTACGAATTCCAAATTTGTGGTTTCGAATTATTAAGAATTGGTTACTAATTTGTGAAACCATTTTTACCCCAAAATTTTTACTTCATGGTGTTTGGGTCAGTGATTTAATTATTTCTGATAATAAAATATTTAAATATTATATGTTAAAAAGTCCCTTTTTGTAAATGGTATTTAGTAATGAATTAAAATATATCAACAAAATAAAAAAAATTTAAAGAAATCATTTAGATTTAATCACTCATTTTCTTTTTCGTGGATGCACAGTTTATCCAAAAAGCTACAAACCGAACAATGTAAATTACACAAAAGTAATAATACATATTACAATAATTATGGTTTAAATATATACCTAATAATCACAATAATGATTTAAAAAATATTTTTCTTGAATCCAAATTAATTTTGAACAGTTTGATACAATATGATAAACACGGCAGCATTAGTCAATTTATAAGATATTAGGGAGTGCAAATAAAAGCATGAAGACTAGAATAAGGAGACCAAACTCCGCTGTTCATTTTGGTTGCACGATCAATGAAAAAATATGAAAAAAAATCGTTATTTTCAAATAAAACCATTATGTAGTCAAATGTCTACACGATGCAGTGTAGGGTTAAAATGATATGCACAATTAAGATTAGGTAGATAATTTATGATACATGATAAATAAATTTATGATAAATCTTATATTATGTAAATTTTAAGTTATTTTTTTTTCATTTATTACCTTATCACTAACAATTATAATGATTTTTTTTAGTTGAAATAAGTATGTAATTATAATATTTTTTAAATTTATATTCAATTCAGCAATTATTTAATTTTGATCTAAATAGAAGTGTTTGGTTTTAAACTACAGTGTTGATTTCTTTAGGTTTTACCTACATAGTAAAATAAATTAGATATTATCAAATAATAATATCTTATTTTCGTCATGTTAATAATTTAATGCTTAAATTAAATAACTAATTTTATTTCTCCAGAAGTATAGGTACATTTAAAAAATGTCTAATTACGCTAAATCAACAACCAAATGACTCCACTGTAGAACTTATTGATTCAACCCTGATATTTTATTTTTTTTTTTTTTTTTTTTTTTTAAGATATCATCAAGCTTAAGAAGCTTTGCTATACCGAAATACTCAATATTTTATATTCTGAACGGAGTGATGAATGTATGAATGTATTGATTTTACAATGATGTGTGTTTTTTTATTTTTATGTCTGTCATCACGTTTTGGAGTAGTAATAATGCTTCGATTTTTGACTTCTGTCCCTCTTTGAATAGGAAAATTCATCTAGTTGGTACTTTGAGGGGTCAAAAGTAAAAAATTTCCAGTAATTTTCAAAAGCGTCGGAAAGAACCCTGAAAAAATAACGGAAAAACGGGAATTTTTACGCATAACCACTTTTCGACATAATCGATTTTTTGATTTTTCTGTTACTCAAAAACAAATCATTGTAAATTCTTGAAATTTTCACCAAATGTTTATATTATGGTTATCTATTTACGATTAAATTTTCAAAACATTTTGACCTTTTTTTAGCCACTTATAGACAATTGAAATTTTCGACTTTTCTAAGTTTTTTTTTCTTAAAATGCCAATAAAAAAAATTTGGCTATCCAAAAATCTTTAAAATTTAATACAAGGTTTATTATAAGTTGTACTTATCGTAGTAAAAAGAAATCAAAAATCGTTAATCACAATTTTTGTTTATAACTATTTAAAGTTCAAATGTTTACGAAATATATCAAAATTGAAAAAATTTGCAAGGAATTTTGAAGTTGAAAATTCATAAATTTTTTGTGATTTATACTTAAGGTTCAAAAATCCAATAAAAGGTTATCCATAAGTTTTCCTAAAAGTAACTGTAAAAAAAAATTCCAGAGTCAATAAAGAAAATATTTTATAAGCGTATGAAATTTAATTTTTTATTACAATTTAAATATATAATTAATAATAATATAATATATCCAACTAATTATCATTGACTGACAAATCATCTCCGTTCAGAATCGTTTTTCGTATACAATGATACCCGTCATTGCATTCAAATTTAACACATCCATTATGGTGATCAGTGACCTACTCTCCATCTCTACTATTATACAGCATAGCGATACCCACTTGCCCACTTTTTAAATATTGATAATTGATAATTCTTAATACATTTTATTAGTTATTATTTATTATGACTAATTAGTAACGATTATAATTATTTTTTAGAAGTGATACATGGTACGTAGATATTATTAATATTTTTTTATTTTATTCTTATAAAATTTCAAATCTTCATTACCAAAATGCGTGTGTTCTAAAAAAAAAGTTGCTTAATTTGATTTTTTTTAAATCAAGTTTTTTTTGTATATGCTAAACACAGAACCAATTAAACTATTTAACTAATTTAAACTCTCAAACCCTAAAAGTGATTTTAGACACAAACAAAAAATATAATAAAAAAAACGTACACATCGTTACTATATCAATACATTCATCGCTCGGATTAGAATTTCAACATATTGTCTCCAATCAGTTTGAAGTGAATGTAGCTCTACTAAAGAATTATTGAATATTTTAAATCTATATTATTCATAATTCTTAATAAACCTTAATAGTTATTATTAATAGGTAGTAACAATTGAAATTATTATTTTTTAGAACAATTAGATAGTATGTAAATATTATTATTATTTTATAATTTTATTCGTTTGTATAATTTCGTTTTAGAAATTATTTTTTTACGTAATTTTCAGTGAATAAAACAACATATTTCTTAATAAGTTTTATTTTCAAATAATTATAAACTATTATTATAAGATATTTTATCGATTTTTACTTTTTTGAAAACAGCATTGATTTTTAATTTTATATTCTGAAGCACAAATATTTTTCGGTGTATTTTGAAATTAAGACGAATACATTATGTATAATATATATATTATATGTTTTCATTTTTCTTATAAATTAAAGTTAAAAATTATAAATAATATATAAATATATAACGAATAAAAAAATAAATATTTAAAATATTATGTATGATGCGAAGAAAATAAAACAAAATATGTGATAAAAATTTTGAAATTAGAAATATTTTTATCTATAAATAAATATGTATCAAATCCTATTTTTCGAACAAATATGCAAAAACATTAGGTTTTGAGCTCTGGTAATAATATGTATTTTAAGTTACAGTTTGCAAGATTAGTAGACCAACATTAATTTTGATTCATTGAAATACTCCAAATGTATTATACTCCAAAATATAAGAATAAATATGTATGCTGTTATTCAAAAAATATTATTTTTAGATCATTTATTCCAACAGAAAATTATGTAAAAAAAATATTTTAAAAAACAATAATAAATATTATATAATGAGTGTTTTATTATAAAATAACAACCTAGTATAAAGTATATATTTTGTACATATTAAAAATTAACTAAAAAATTATTGCCTACAGAGCGCACAGGTACGTGTTCTATTTTTTTTATATATTTATGGTATTTTGCGTGACATATGGCCAACAATTTCTTATTTGATAAGAGAATTGTTAAAAATTATGTGTTATTATATCATTGATATAGTCAGCTTCTTTTTCAATATTCTGAAATCTACAACACGGTAAACTGCATCATCTGTTTTACCCTTTTATCATTTAGCGATAAAAACCGATAATAGTGGCTCTTATCATTTGTGATTATAAATTTATAAAAACAACTGATTGATCCCAGCTTATTAAACTTGTAAATTTATCTATAATTTATAAATTAAAACTTACAGTTTAATCCAAACCAATAAGTCAATAAATTTTAAAAATTAACTTATACTAAATAATTTGAAATCACAATTATTTATAAAATAAACTTAATTTATTGTATATTATGTTTAATATAAATGTATAACTAAAAATTAAAATAACTTTTTTCAGATACTTGGAGTAATTATTATATTTTTAAATCAATTTATTTATTTCACCTAATTTACAAGTATAATTAATAAATACCGTTATTTTTTAATTGTTATAACTAGAACTGTTTGATTCGAAATTACAATATTAAAGCTAATAGGTTCTATATAATATACAATATATACATGGTTAGATAAAACAGAGATTACCAATAAATAATTACTTATATTCATTGTGTAATATATTAATACTTATTAGTTATTTAATGATTCAATATTATTAATTTTTGCAATAAAAAATTTGCACATTTCTCTTGAAACATATACCTTTAATGCTGGTTAAAAATGTTCTAACTGATTGAAAATAATAATTTAACAACCAAATATTTCTACTCTAGAACTTATTGATAACTAATTGATATTTCTGTATTTACATTAAAAGAATATATTTTAAAGTTTAAAGTTATAGTAACTTTCCTACGGAATTTCATAATATTATGAAATTTTGATGGTTTGTAAGTTGTATTATTATTGATAGACTTCGATTTTTATACGTTAATTTTCAACACAATAATTGACCATATAGTAGGGCAATTATACATATTTTGAAATAAATTGTATTACTTATTTTTATATTATTGCAGAATATACAAGTACGTAATTAGTTTTATTTTTTAATAAACAATTAAAATTAAAATTGCAACTTTAATTTTAAACTTATGGATGTGACATCGTATAAAAGGACGACGAAGTGTCCGAGCGTGCTACGTCGTCAGTTCTAATACGTATCGTCGCCGGTTCAAATTCCGGACACGGATGGTATCTGAGCTAGCGACTGTTTAAGTGGTTAGCCCCTCCACTAGACGTGGCATAATCCTACGTATGCCCAACTAGAAATTCTGCCAAATAGATCTCCGAACTAGGTCTTCACCCTATCGGGCCTACTCCCGGACATAGTTATACTAAAAAAAAAAATATAATAATCTATGAGTGAATATAATTTTTACCATTTTCAATCGTGACATATAGTTATAATACGCCTAGAGTGAAACTTCTTGTTAAACTGTTAGTATTTTTGTCACTCGACCACAAATTTAAGTTTTCTTGATACGTTAGTTCCGGGTAAAACGGACTCTCCAAACCTCCTTTGCTAGATACATTTAAAAGTTCTATACTTTTCTTCTCGTGATAATTATCAATTTTAGATTTCAATATATAGCATAAACTATGCTACTCATGAACCAAATGAAAGAATGATGAGGATTGCCAATGTTTATGTATTTAACTCTTTCTTTTAATATTATAATAAATATTAATAAATAGATACTTTTACTGCTTCACTCAGAATTTAAATGGCAATAGTGTCTCACAAACGTTATTGGTTAATCATTAAAAATGTCGGCATATTAATCTATTTGTATAAAAACAATATTAAGTATTCGCCATATTTATTATATTGAGAGACAGTATCACAAATATGACATATAATAATGTTATATTAATTATTATGTTTATGATTTTATTTCCAGATTTTGTGAGTAAGTGCATTGTATTTCAATATATTTTTATAACATTTAATATGTGGAACATTGTAGCTCAATTTATGAAATTTGTTTATCATAAGTTTTATAAAGATCACTATTCTTATAAATTGATAAATACTTACTGACATTCATCTATATAAAATCATTCAATAAGAGATTGACAGATATAATTGTTATTATCATTAACCCGGTTGACATATTCACATTAACAAAAAATGTCGAATCATTACAAGAAGTATTATAACAGAAAATTTTAAAAGCGTGTGTGTATATTTTGATTATAGTCTTTATTTGATTTATGTCAAAATCATACACAAATAATATCACATTAAAATGACAGTTTTTAATTTTTTTTTTTAGAGATGGTAGTAATGAGTACGTATGTTTTTATCTTAATTGTATATAAAATATAATTTTAACTATTTATTGAAGTGCGTTTGTACATTAAAAAATCTAATAAATTATAAGCATTTGAGTTGAAAATTCATAAAATGTTTGTGATTGATACCTAAGTTAGAAAAACCCAATACAAGGTTCTTCATATTTTTTTTTTTTCAAATAACTGTAAAATAAAATCTAACATCAATATAGAGAAAACATTTTATGAGCGTATGTAATTTCAATTTTTACAAAATCACAGAAATTAACGAAATATCTTAAAACAATTTAAAATATTTATTGTTTTTCAAAAAGTATAGGTCGTAGAAACTTGAAAGTTTCATCAGTAGTTGAGAAAAATAAATTACTTATATATAAAGAAAAAAAATATATTACAATATAAGTACAGGTTATAATAATATAATATGTCCTAAACTGAAAAATACTCTACATTCAGAATCCTTTTTCGTATACAAAAATAACTATAATTGCATTCAAATTAAACACATATATTATAGTGACTCTCTACCTCACTATACAGCAGAGTGATACACCCATGCCCACCCTTTTTAATATTGCTATTCAAAAATGTATTATTCTATGAGTATTACGGTAGGTCGGTTGCATTTTTATCGTAAACCTTTTATATGTTGTATCACATAATATTATAAGTATATAATTAATATAATATTATTTGTTAATATTATTGTAATTCACTTTTGTGTCAATACTAACTCACCGTGAAACTTTTTAATTACTTTTATGGTATGCAATTTGTATTAGATAATAGCCTTTAACTACCTATTCATATTTTTAAAACGCCATTGTATGTAGTAAAATAAAATTGATAATACACGTAAAAGAATGATGATCCATGAATAATGTTTTTAAATTTTGACAAAATTATTATTATTGCTTTTCAATGTGAAATTATGTAATTTCGTCATAATTTAAACTTAAAATTTAAAGCTTATTTATTTTGTCAATTATTATAGTTATGAAACTTCTTATTACATTTACAATCAAGCCCCAGCTGTAAAGATTACACATTTTATACATTTTCAACTGCAAAACTTTTTTTCAAATGTTCGTTATTTTGACCAAAATTCAACTTCGAATACTTATAAAAATACATTGTGCCTATTTATTTTAAATATATTCTGGTTTAACTAAATAACAACTGTTGTAGGATATTAAATTAAATTTTTAAGCTTATTGAATGTAGAATCATTTAATTGATGTTTTTAGGAATAAATTGAAAAATTCTTTTCAATAAGAGTTAAAATGTTTAAAAAAAAATGCTATGTTCAAGAATCGGTAGTAATATTATTATATGAAAACTTCAAGTTACTTATGTCATTTAAATATTTAAGGTGAAATATTTAAATCACGATTGGTAATAAGCATATGGTCATTATTGACTGCAAGTACATACATAGGCAAGATTTATGTAGAATGTTAGGTTTTATTTCAACGAGATGATATAATTATTGTGTATTAAAATGTATGAATTGTTGTATGTACATATACAATTAAGTAGGTGTGTATCAGTGTAATTTTTTAAAATTTTTTATTATATTAATAAATTCTAAAATTTAATCAAATACATAATTTTGAATAGTGGTATTGGTATAATTGTAAAATGTGTGATGATATTGTTATATGGATAAATTCTATTTACGTCACTTCATATTTATCTAGATAATAATTTGTCAATATTATCACATCTATCAAGTCTCTAGACATTTTAATAGTTATACATAGTTACACTTTACATGTATAAAATAATTACACTGTACAAATTAGATATTTATCATATTATAGTTTATTTTTTACAGCTCTGTCAAATCTTTACATAATTAAACTCACTAGTGAAAATACTAAAGATGGTATGAATTATTTTATACCAATATTAACTCTAAATACAAAAATATTACCTATGTGCGACATGTAGTATATACTCGTATATAGTTATTATATGACTTGTCGCAATATAATTTCTAGGTTCTATTATTATTTGTGTTTATATTAATCAAGTAATAACTAATAATTAAGTTTATACAAATAATTTGAATCAGTATTGGCCTCGGATTAATGTAGTGATTGACACTATCGGCGATCCTGGAATCATTGCTTGAATGAAGTATTTAATGCAATTATACAGGATTTGAGGTATAACCTTACCCTCATATTATTTGTATATAAACGATGTTGGTAAACATTCAACTAATGATAAGTTACTAATCTAATCCAAATTAATTTTCTAGATCTTATAAGCGACCCAACAGGCCCGGTGAACAGATTCTGTGTTGTTAATAATTTTATACGTGATGATGTTTATAAAACATTTTATTCAGACATTTTTAATGCAGCAATTGAGCATATAGAATGATGACTATTTAGGATGTCAATGAAATATTCTTCAAAAGAAAAAGTTTTATTTAATGATATAGTCAAGATTTCTATTACATTTTTTTTTTAAAATTATTAATTTTAATTTAATATGTTATATTTAGTCGTATCTATTATCTATATTATTCAATATAAGAACTTTAAATATTACATGTTTACAATCAAGCAAAAATTAAATGTTAAATTCAAATAATTAAGAATCATTTTTGTAAAAAAAAAAAATGCAATAAGCATTAAAATAAATTTATCTACATTTAGATTTATATGATATTTCTATTTTCTATAATTAAATAAAATAAAAAATCAGAAACGAGAGATACTTTTTTTTCAACAAAATCTAATTAAAAAAATTGGTTTTTTGTTTTTATATTTTTTAAATAACATAATAATATAAATACAAAATATAGTTTTACAGTCAGATACTGATGCAGTATTTTATGGTTGTATATGTGTGTGTGTGTGTGTGTAAATCTGTATATTTAAGTTTAGATATGTATTATGTACATGGTGGCCTTAAAACTAAGCAGGTAACTCAACCAGCCGCAGATTGGTAAAAAAAAGGTATGTGAAGCTAAATAATTTTAATTATGATGTAAAAAATAAATTGATTTCCTAATATTCTACAGTTGTAAAGTAAAAAAGTAAAAATAAATTGATATTCTATGGTTACGTATTCAGTTATTATAATATTTAATTACATTAAAAATATCATACACCCAGTTTTAGCGATTGCGATATAGTAGATGTATATTATAACCATAAATATAGACTACAACAATATACCGGCCTCCTGAGTTCAACGCTCATATCTCAGTTATACATTTTTATGTTAGCCTAAAATAAAATAATTATAATATTAATGAAAATTGTAAATTTACCAAGAGAAATCCTTAGAAATTTAACCTTGAAAATATGATTAATAATCATTGTTTAACATATCTTTGGTATACATAAATATCTAATATAAATACTTAATTAATCATTAACTGTAATATCTCGAAGAAAAAAACAAAAGCTCTTATATAGGTAACTTTCACGTGCTGTTTTATGTGTTGCAGTGTTTTCATGCATCTGAACTTTTATACAAATGCTTTTAATAGTAACTACTTCACCATAAACAGATACATTTGATAAATCGACTGAAAATTCCATACAAGTACTACAATACATTTTATTAGCAAAAGCACAATATAAAATACACTTATAATAATTTTCAATAATATCCTTATTTACCATTTTTCAATAATTAATGTTTCTAGGATCAAACTTATTTTCGGAAATATTTTTTCAACAATGAGTTAAATAGGATAATGCTCAAAAATGTTTAATTAATCTACTATAGTACTATACTGTCATTTTTATTTGGAAGTACAAATACAAATGCATAAATATGTGTTTCTAAATCAACTTTAATACTTTCATATGGAATACTCTTCTAGTGACAATTCTAGTGACAGAAGACTGTCTGTCTAATAGTATAATAAACTTAAATCTATATCCAATATGACATTAAGTATAACATTTAATTAATGTTTTTTTATATTGTAATTAGGTAATAATTTTTTATTTGTGTATTATAAAATATATATATTTTTTTTTTGTTACATTAAAACATACGTTATTGAGAGTATAAAAATTGGCGTAAGTACGCAGTCAACTTGTTAACCTAGTTTACATATTGCTTTTCTAAATATAACCATTAACCATACTATTGTTTAAACACGTGTTAAAAACAGAAATTTAAGTACGTACGATATGTGACTAACCGATCGACTTACAGGTTTTCGCGCTGAGAGTTAAAAATTATACACTGGATTCGGTCAACGAAATTTCCAATAACCTTCTCTTACACTAACAAAACTTAACCACTCGTAGGTCTAAAGTGAATCAAGACATATAGGGTTCACTATACTGTCGTTCGACATGACCGCGAAACCGTAGATGGTTACAATAGGTATGCCTAAGTTGGCGGCATAGAAGACCCGACTTTTTTTTTAATATCTCCTCGTATCCATTGGTGCTCTCTGTGCAAAATAATGTTCTAGTTATATAAGAATAACGTTTTTGAAAAACATTGAAACGCTCCTAAGGAACTTATATAGAAGTTTCAAAATATCACAGAAATGATTTAAGCCGTATTTTAGTAATTTAATGAAAAACATTACATTATTAAAATACGGATGGTTTAACAAATAACGATGACTAGATCAAACTAAGATTGTGTATTATCTAGAGGATTATAATGCTACAAAATTCCGAGTTTAAATTTAACACGTTCATTACAGTAGCTCACTTGATACCAATCTTTTAGAAGAGCATTAACCATTTGACTGAATTTTTTTTCTGGACATATATTATACCATAATGGAACCTACAGTTTTCTTAATTCCAATCAAAATTGTTGTTTCTAATTCCAAGAATTAAAAATAAAAATCATGTACGCAAAAATACACGAGTACACCAATTATAGTTATTTACTCACATCTAATGTACTTCAACGTAAATACCCACTGGACTAACTTTTTTCCCCCGATTATTTTAAAAATTGTTGTGAACTCTCTAAAGTACAAACTAGATACATTTTTTTATAAAAAAACAGCTCTCAGAGTAAAATTAAAATATTTTATCGACAAATGATATTGTAAATATCCACAATAGAAAAAAAAATAAACACATAATTTTAAAATCAAAACTTTGATTGTTCAATTCCGAATCTAAAAATAGGGAAAATAAGTATCACTCTACATAATATTTGAGATATTTCATTATTATTGAGTGTGTATAATTAAATTTGCATCAGCACGAAGTCAACGTGTTAAACTAGTTTGCAATATTGTTTTACTAAATAAGAAAATACAACCGTTTACATATATGTGAAAAAAACACAATATACAGCAGTATATTATTTTCTGCATAGATAAATTACAATTGTTAATATTTTTTATTTAGATATTAAAAAATATATATGTTTTTTCTTATTACATTAAAATATGACGTTGTTGAGAGTATAAATAAATTGGCGTCAGTAGGTACGCAGTCAACGTGTTAAACTGTTAAACTATAGTTTGCAATAATGATTTGCTAAATATAACCATGTAATTGATTATTGATTACACATGTCGCACTCCCGCTTAAAAAGTGACACAACTGAAAAAGCGTGATTCTTCAATAAAGTTAATTGAAAAAGTACAACATTTTGTAAATCGTTTTGTAACTTCATAAGTTGGTCAATTTTTTTGTTTTTTTTTACTTTACTCACTACATTATCTCCTATTTTCTATAATAATTAGATTTTTTTAATTTTTTACTAATCCGCCATTTTTATTTCACAAGTGTCACTTTTAATTTGTCATTTTTTTAATAAAGTTTTGAATTGTGACGTTTTCAATGTAATTACTTACATGAAAATTATTCTTAAAACTAATTATTTTAAGGAAAGATAATAATTAATTGAAAACTAAAACTGAATTTTTATTCTTTTTATTAAATATAATAAAATGTCATAAAGATTACATAATATAATAAAAGTATAACAAAACTGAAAAACCTTAAACTTAATAAAATGTATCAAAAACAAAACTGAAAAATCATTAAACTTCATGAATTAAACTTACAATATAATATTATATTATTATGACTTAGTTATTTATAAGGAACCTTGTTTTCAAAGAATGTAAACTTAGTCTACTTTAGAGCATTATAAAAATTTGCATAAAACTGCGGAATGTGGTTATTTTTTACTAATGTCAACAAATCAGTCTTTTTGTGTTAAACACATTGTGTTAAAAAACATAATATTATACAGAGGTATAGGTACGATATGACGTGTGGCTATCTGATTAACTTATGAATTTCTCATTTAGAGCTCAAAACTATTAGCAGAAAATCTGTGTTATTTATAGTATAAATACGAATAATAATACATTTTTTATGATTTTTTTGCATTCTTATAAGATGATAAGAAATCACTCCTCCAGCACTACTTTTGCTTTTAGGGGATAATGCAATATAATATATCGTATGTTATTTTACGTATATAACTTGTATTATCATACAAAGTTCATCATAAATATTATTATTATAAAAGCATAATTTTAGTTATCACATTATATTTTCTCATGTTTGGAAAATATTAGTGTTTCAACTATGAATAACGATATTCTGTATATTTCTGTAATTCAAAACCATATTTTTAAAGGCATGTTTTCGAAAAAGAAATCATTTTTTTAATTTACTGTTTAACTTATAATAAAATGAATTAGGTTAATATCAGTATCAAAAACATAATACCTATAATATACAATTCATACTTAACAATGTACGCAGATTTACCGTCGGGAGATCAATATCGTTTTTTTACACTACGATTTACCATTGAGTTCAAATTTAACACATTTTACTGAATTTTTTTTCTGGACACACATCATAGAACCTTCAATTTCCCGAATTCTAATCAATACTATTTTTTTTTTATATTCAAGGATTTAAAATTAGAAAATGATGTCGCCGATTGACTTAAGCGTTTCTCCTTGAAAACTCAAATTTATACACTGAAAATCCGTACAATTCATAGTATTAGTATGAATAAGAGGTTTTTTCTTTGTATTTATAAGTTGATAAGAACTCGCTCCTCCAGCAAAAGTTTTGCTATTAGGGATTGATGAATTATATTACATCGTATAAAATGTTAGGTATACTTCTTCTAATCTTGTATGATTTGCTGGTACTTGTTTTATATGAGATTTTTCCAATAATATTTTTTTATTTAGATAATGAAACAAAATGTATTTTTTTAATACATTAAAATATGACGTTATTAAGAGTATAAATAAATATGCGTCATGTGTTAACCCAGTTTGCAGTATTTTTTTGCTGAATATAACCATGCAATTGTTAACACATGTTTTAAAAATAAAGTTTAGGTAATCGTGTTAATTATGAGTTTCTAACCGAGAGCTCAAAATTATACAACGGAAATCCGTCAACAAAATTTCCAATAACTACCTTCTCCTAAACCAACGAAACTTAACCATTCATTGATCCCAAGTGATTCAAGACAGACGGCTCATAGGTTAGGTTAAACCATGGCCGCGAAACCCTACACGGATACGCTTAAATCGGCTTACCATCTTAAATTTATAAAAATACAGATTTGTTAATACATCTTTCGCATGAGATTCTACAAATTTAATATATCCTAAGTAATTTAAAGTATATCAGTAATCGAATGAAACATTAATTTAAAGGCTGTCTTTAGAGATGAGTTTATTGTAGTTCTGAGCAAATCTTAATATTGATCGAAGGTCCTAACCCATACACAAAATTCGTATAGTGACTGTGAAAAATAGCACACAAAACCATTTTCATACTATTAGCTGATAAAATATACTCTATTATACTCAATTATACACTATTATTTTTTTTATTATCGAATCAATATTATGAAAATTCCATTTTAAAAACTTATCGATCGTGACTTGGCAACGACTGTACGATACATTTCGTTGAGACCAACTCGTTAACTGCACTTTCTAAAGGCTTTCCACGGGATGCTTTCATTTGGTAAATTCTCCTTTCTGTCAATCAAATCTTAGTCAATTTACTTATTGTATAATATGTGAATACATATTATCAAAATATTAAATTTTGCTCCAATAAAAAAAAAAAATTGAATTAATTAGCAATACGAAATAGTATTATTTAAAAACTATATTAAGAAAACCTTATTGTAATAATTATACAAACAAACGGTTGTTGTAAGTTGTGTGAAACCATAGACGGCCTGATACCTCTAAATCGGCTGACACTCTCAAATCTAAAAAAAAAATACAGGTTTGTTAGTACTTCTTTTGCATGAGATTTCTCCTAGTTCAATATAATAAGTAATATAATGTATATCAGTAATAGAATGAAAAGTTTTTTTAAATGTTATCCTTAGTGATGAGTTTATTGTAGAGCAAACCATAACATTTATCGAAAGTACCACCCCATAACACATATTTCTTATAGTGACTGTGAAATAGCGCAGATAACCATTTTCATATTGTTAGGTGATAAATAGGGCTCGGATTTTAAAGCATAATAAATAACAAAAAAAGCATAAAATTGTTTAAAAAAAGCAAAAATGAAGCATATTTATTTTTAAAAAAAGCACGACTAAAAATTAACACGAATTAGGTTATAATTTTATAAAACTGAATAAAAAAAAATTGAAAAATTAATTTAAATTAAAAAAAGAATTTACTACCATATACTGAGCGTAGGTTCTACAAACTATATGCAATAGTCGATAAGCTATCGACCCATAAGCTATCTGTAGATCGATAATCTATACATTTCAATCGTTACATTTAATGACGTTTCGCACTAATGGTACGGTCACGGTCATTATTGCGGGTTTTCACATTTCTTATTAAGTAAATAAACACTTTTATATAATAATTTATTACGGGTTTTGACATTTCTTATAAATTATATGAACATTTTTTTAATTACTATAGCGTAACAAACAAATAACAATTACACAGCTAGAATAACTGAAGAAAGCAATAAAAAATCAAAAAAAGCATTTATATTAAAAAAAGCAAAAATAAATTCGTTTATTTCGAATCAGATTAACGTGAAACGAATTATGTATAAAAATTAGATTTTTATCTTAAATATATAAAAAGAAGCATTTGCTTTAAAATCCGAGCCCTAGTGATAAAATATTACTTAATGTCATAAATGATATTAGGAAAAAAAGTCCGGAAAAACAGAAAAAAAGTCCTAGAAAAAATTATTTAAATATAAATTAATTATTAAAATTAAATTAAATTAACTTTTAAAAAAATGATTAAACAAAAATGTTTTATTGAGCTTGGTTATTTTTTTCAAATAATATGTTTTAATCGGTCTGTATACTCAAATAGTCAAATGTACCTACACAATGATATCTCAATTAAGGCCTAGGGGTATTGCCATATAAAACTAACAAGTAACATTACTACTTATCTAGTATACCTACGATTTATAGCACTAGTAATCAACCACGTGTTATAGAAATGTTAACAGTATAGTGTATATACTTTAATACATACTTTTATAACAATGGATAGTGTAAAATTAATAAAAGATGGTAAAAAAATTATTTTTGGTGGATTTGCATATACAATCCAGCATAAACTAATACACATATATAATTAATAATTAATAATTTTTTACCGTTTACCGTCTATAAATCAATCAAATATACTCCTAAATTTTTTAATCACCGAGTAAATACAAGTCCTAAGACTGAACCTAGCAGAACACCATAAAATAAATTATTCAAGTATCTTAGTACCTCATTTACACAAACCTGATGATTTAGAAAAATTATTTTTTTTTTTTTTTGTAGATTAATATTCTATTGTTTACAGTCGTGTCAAAAAAAAAAATTGAACTTTTTGGGATATCGTGATCGTGAATAAGTTTGGTATATTTTTCATTATCTATATTATAAAATTATAATATATTACCTACTGCATAAGACGTGGTGTTTGTAATAACTAAGGATATATTAGTCGTGTGTCTTAGAGGTTATAGATTTTTGACTAAATGTAGATAACGGAATTTTCAAAAGTATGAAAATCCTAGGGTTAGGGAACGTCCTTTGCTAACAATTTAGACGTCCGATATCTCGGTATTTTAGATTTATTCTAACTCCTGGTGTAAAAATCTTTGCACGGTTCAATTCTATAAGTATAGAGGGTGTGTTGTATTAAACTTTAAATGGCTGTAAATGAGTTATGTCAAAAATACTAAATTGTGTTCCTTAGGTTTTTCAGGTTACACACCAGTTTTTGCTAATTAATATAAATTTAAATTTATAAAATGACTACATAAATGATTTATTTTTAAATATCGAGTAAAAGTTTAAATAAAACAATTTTTAAAAATTCACATTAAGAAATTTATTTATTACAATATTAAAGCTTTGTTATATATATTATATTTTAAACGAAAAAGGAGAAGTTCGAAAATCGTCATATTTTATCGTTAAAAATATCAATCTAACTGAATAATAATCAATTTTATTTCGTCTAAATAAATAAAAAGTAAAAATAACTATATGATAATTTTTTTTTAATAATAAAATGGCTAGAACTGGAAATTTCTAGGAGTTTGCATGTTTTTAAATAATCATTAAAGATATTATTAAGTAAAATATAAATTTATTTCATAGTAATTATACAAGTATATTTTTAAAATGTACAGGTGCATGTTTTTCATATTTGATCATTTTTCATTAATAAGTGAATACTTGACAGCTATTTATATACAGAAGTAAGTTTTATAATTTTATAAAGAAATACTTAATTTTAAATCGATATTTTGGACTTCAGATATTAATATGATGGTTTTATTCGTATAGAAAAAAAACATTTTAAAATTAACAAATTTGAATAGCATGTTTAATAGTTCTTTAGTGCATAAATGCATGCTTATTTTAAGATTTTTAGAGAAGGAAGTCTCCAGCATTAATTATGACATATTAGCCAAACTTTAAATGATACCGTTTTTATAAATGTTATACGTATATTATTCTTATGTAAAATATCGGTTCGAATTTATCAGCACACGCCTTGTGTAAAACTTCATAACACAATTATTCGTGTAACCACCTTTATTATTGGGACACAACTAGTGTACGATAAATTTCGTCGAGACACAACTCGTTAACTGCACTTTCTAAGGTCTTTTCACTGGAAACTTTCATTGGGTTAATTCTCCCTTCTGTCAATCAAATCTCATTAAATTTACTTATTGTATAACATGTGAATACAGATTATAAATATAATAATTTTTTTTTTCAATAAAAAAAAATAAAAAAATAAAATAAAATAAACTAGCATTACGAAATAATATTATTTAAAAACTATATTAAGAAAACCTTATTGTAATAATTATACAAACAAACGGTTGTTGTAAGTTTTGTAAGGAAATTAAAATAATACATATGTCAAAACTAGGTTAATATAACATTTACGCAATATAATATCAACAATTAGTAAGAAATAAAGAATAGTTGATGGCATCATATCATATTTTTTGTTAAATATTTGTAAACTGTTTATTTATTATGTGTTGCATGGTAGGTTATGAAGGAATCAGTTATAAAAGCACTTGAGAATTATTTTTATTACCAATTCATTTTTTGAGGTTTTCACATCATTTATATTCTTTGTGCGTATCAAATAATTAAAATGCATTTTTCTAAGCTTTACTTTATAACTATTACTTTTGCGGTTCTTGCAAATTTGGTTCTTCCAACAATTGTTCATTTTTCAAATTATACTGATGATTTTAAAAGTATTTATTTTTATAATAATTATTGTTGTTACATTTATATTAGTACATAACTTAAACCATTTCCTGCAATTTTGTTTATTTCAGGATTTGATTGTATGTGTAATGTGGATTATGCTGGTATGGTTAAATTTATTTATGTATAATAAGTATTTTTTTTAAATTTGTATTTTATTCAAGCAATATGCACATATTGATACCTATAAACTTTTATTTTAATATTGTTTTTCTACATCGGTTTAGAAAAAAATTAATATAATTTTTTTAAATATGAAAAGTGCATTCAATATAATCGATGAGATAGTTGAATTATATCTAGTCTTATGTGGAAAAATGTATATCAAAATTATTAACACTACATAATAAATTATTATTTTTTTTCAGCCGATTTAAAATGTAATATTTTTTAATTTATTATTAGTAAACTTAAAATAACTTTTATTAAAACTTAATATTAAGTAATAAAATGTTTATGTATTATATTATGTATTCATAAATGATAGTCGAGACTTCTGATCGATATCTTAAATAAAAGGTTCACAAAATCATAGTTCTTGGATTAATCTTGTTGTTCGTCTGCGTTATTTTCTATATTGAATGTGACTAGTCGTATTCATAAATTTTTACAGTAATTAGAAAATTATGTTGATAATATGTGTGTGTGTTTAATTTATTTATCACTGTCCTACCCACTTTGTATCATATTAACTGTTTAAACCGAAAAATATAAAATATTTTTTTTTAAATAATTTGAAGTATGTATCTATTAGTTAAATTCATAAAGTATACACTATACAGTAATGTAGGCTATATTTGATTTTGAGCAGAGAGATGAATGTGTCAATTTTTCAATGTTGTATGTGTTTTTTGTGTGTGTTTGCGTGTGATTCTTTTAATAATAAATGGTGAAAATATGATTGGATCTTCAACTTTTAAGGGTAGTTTCTGATTGCAAATTGAATCTAGTTGAATTAGTTTTTTACGGTTGAAAACTAAGCTCGGTACTTTATAATTATCGTTAAAATATTATTAGTTATTAGCATATAATATTTTTGAAGCGGTAAATTAATCAATTGTTCATGCTACTTACTGAAGCATTGTTTTATATAAATATTGAGTTAAAATTATTTAAAAATTTAACAGATATACTAAAGGATATTGCTGGATTTAAGAGTAAGTAATTTATTATAATAGATGGGATAGTAAATCTATTACATTATTTTTTGAAAGACATATTTGAGACTATTTTATAGAATAATAAATTAATTATATTTTTTTATTTATTATTTTGTACCCAAACAATAAAACGATTCTGATGAAATTAGTAAAACGTTGCCAAGTTGTGCGACGCAGTTTATTGAGCCGACGATTATTAATTTGATAATGAGATTATCGTTTGGATTTCTAGTGAGCATCAATAACCTATAACATGGTTTAACATTTATGCTTAATTACGTAATGTATATCTTAAATCGTCGATGCAACATTAATAATAATAAAAAAATACCAATGACGATAAGTGATAATTGACGTTGTAATTTCTACATAATCTTTAATATTATGATTATAAAAATAAGTTATAAATTAATTAATTAAATATGATAAGCGCTTAGTGTACACTTTTATAAAAGTCCACAATATAATTAATGCAATTACATAAGCACATAAGAATATTAAAAATTAAAAATCAATAAAAGGTAAAAAAAAAAACAAGTGCTAAATAGAAATAAATATTTCAATTTATATTTTTCCCTCTGTAATGATAACTAAATAATTTTATTTAAATACTATAATTATTTTTAGTATAATTTGACAGTATTCCATATTTAAAAAAAATATATCATACTATAACAACGGTTAGCTATACTGCAGAAATGACTTGTTACATTTAACACGCTCAAAATGCCCACATTATTGAAGTATTATTTATAAATTTGGCAACATAATATGTCCGCAGTCGTATCATTTTTGGAGGTCCATTGTTTGATTTATTAACTATAATCTTCCGCAATCGTGTTATTAAAAAGTTCGCCCTGATAAGAATCGTCCTCAGTCGTGTATCGGTGTATCACCGACCACCGTATATATGAAGAGCTACTTATGTTGAGCATTCCAATCAACCACCCTCCGTGTCGCGTATGAAACGTATCAAAATGAACTATCTAGGACCTAGGTCCTGATCGAACACTCCGAATTATGATAAATACATGATGCAATTCGTATGTTCAATTTTGTAAGCAATACCCACCATCGACTTCGGCGTAGTTTCGCTAAGAGACCAGTCCTATTGTCTTCACGTCGCGTCAACGTGATCCATGGTGAGGTTCTATTGTTATGTTGTATGTATTTTGTCTAGCATGTTTGCATAAAATATTCGTATTAAATATTAAGCTTTACTTTCATATTTATATTTTCCCGAATATAACACGCACCTAACAATTTAATTTGACTATCATTTGTTTTTTGTTACAAGAGCGTCATTATGTTATCTTAATACCTATTACATAAAATTTTAGTACCTCTGTCGATGTTGAAATAAGCAATTTAAATTGACTAATGCTTTGTATTACATTAATACATTACATTTACAGATGATCAGGAAAAAGATAAAGCCATGGAACCTATTCGTAATTATTTGAAAATAACTAAATACAATTTTTAATACCAACTACGGTGGATTTATAGTTTTATGTGGCTGTGCTAAAGCACTGACTTTCATATCGTTGTGTTGTCACTGATTATATATTTTATTATTCGATGGCGATAAAACGCTTCTCACCACTTTATTGGTCTCGTCAACCGTCGCAATTACTATTTTTTACAACGCAAATAATACCTTTTTTATATTATATTTGTACTTATTATTTTATAATATTATATTCGTTTGTATTATTGTCATAATACGCAACTATCTTCACGTGTAAATAAAATCACGTCATTGTGCCCCGCCAACATCAAGTATGCGTAACGTAAATCGACGACAACACAACGAGCAAGCTATTCGGAGACTGACCTACGATTGTATTTTTGATCCCGCTCACTTCCAACACATACCTGACATTTATGTAATTGTTTGAAATGTCCAAATTCGATACTCGAATAAATATTTACGTATATTAAGCAAAAATTGTTTAAGAAAGAAACACATTTCCTTAGTTGGATCGCAACATTACATTAACCCTTTTCGATATATAATTATTATTTCAATATATTATGCTAATATTTTTATAAGTATAAAAACAAATGATCATTATTTTATTAATCATAAACAATCATTATTTATCTATAGTTACTATAAGTTCGGCAGGTATATATTATCAACATATATATATATATATTAATTAAGTTTTAATTATTAAACAAGTTCAATAGTATTTTTGTAATGCTGTAACGGTTTACAGATTGTATGTATAGAAATTTTTCGATGAAGTAAATTATAGATGATTTTTAGGAAATATAAATCGACAAATATGATAAGCAAATAATATTTTATAAATTTAGAGTTTACTGCTTTTAATCTTAACTTTAATATCTGAACTAATAAATATTAAATTCATCAACTTTGATAAATAAATAATAATGAACCAATAATCTATAAACCGTTTAAGATTTCATTACATATTTTAATTAAATATTAATATAATGTGTGTATATTTCATGGTTAGGAAAAACAATATTTTTAACCATAAACATATTTTGATGTTTAATTAATATAAATTCACATAACCTACGTTGATTAATTAATTAACAACATTGTTGACGTTTATTACACTCTTATTAATTTAATATTGGTTATGAACCTGTATACTTAATAATCTACCGAACTGAGTAGAAAATGTTTTTTTTTTTTGTATGATTATAATACACAATAAGTAGTAGATAATATGCTTCAATTATCAAAAATGTAGTAGGTTTTGCATAGCATATTGGATTTAGGTTGTATACATGATTGAAAATTGAATAAAAGATTCAAATATGTGATTAATTTCCAAATTAAAAGATATCAACAATGTTTAGTTACAATCTTTTTTATTAGAATTTAACCATAAATACCTATATTTCGATTTTTAATTGAATACGAGATTCCTAATAAGTGTTTAGTTAAGTCAATGCTAGTCACAATATTTTTTTTTATAAACATTTAAAATTATATCTTTAAAAAGAAATTATAAAATTTGGGATATTACAAATTATAATGGTGTAATTAACATTACAAGAAAAATTCTGCTTATACAAGTTTAACAAGAAATATAAAATAAAAAAATCTATCAAATAGGCAAAAAAATACTTATGAGCTTTTGTAATTAAAAAATATTAAAAATAGATACTTTGTTTGTGAAAACTTCTATATATGATCAAACAGTTTCGTTAAAGTTCGTCTTGAGACTATATATTTGATTTCAATCCATATTTTATAATTGTACACTTTTATTAAGGAATAACGTTAATTTATATTCACTATTATTAATAATTTTCGACTGTTTAATAATACATGACTCTGTTTTATAGAAACTATATGGAGTAAGTATTTGTTATCTCAAATAAATTTTAAATCGACATGTCTAATTGGCTTAAATTTATTGAATTTCATGTTGTTTGGTAGAGTTTTATTACTATGTTTGTAAGTCATGGTTTATGATTTTATTGATCATAGATCTTGAATGAAAATTGAAATCCCGCATATGGACGCAAATTACGATTTCTACTTTTGAGTAGGTAAAAAAGATTTAACGCTACAGGAGATATAGATATATTTAAATAACTAATAATTATTATAAGATTATAAGCTATAATCTTGGTGGATTGCTTTATTTTTAAGAACAAAATAAAATCAATCATACAACATTACTGGTGTATTAGAATTGTTTTATTAATAATAAATTATATATTTGTTTTTATAGATAGAGCCGATGGAAAAAGTAAATATTAAATATTTTTATACTTCGATTTATTGAAGTTTGTTTTAACTTATAAATTAAGGGTACCCTCTCTGCTAGATATGTCATCTATATTTATTTGTCTCTATTCAATATTATATATTAGAATTAGTTTATATAATATAATGATAAAATATATTTTTATTATGTTATTATAATATGTGATTAACAATATAATATTTTAACTTTATTTTTTATAGATTTAATAGGTATGTAGGTTAAATTTAAATAATGTTGTTTTAGAAGGTTTATTTAAATTAATTATATTAACCTTAAAAATTAATTACTTATACCAAAATTATTTTTATTGTATATAGAACAACTATTTAGTACGTAATTTGTTTATTTTAATTTAATTGCGCATTATACAATTTTATTTTATATTTTTATGTGATAGGTACGTTTCGTGTAATATATTTTATAAATATTCATCACGTAAAAAAAAAAAACAGGAAACTACATAAATGAAAAAAAAAAACAAATATGTTGCTCTTGTGTCATTATTATTTTTTAAGTTATTTATTTAATATTGCCTATATAAGTTTTACTTTTTCGAATTGTTAATTCATTTTTATATACATTAAAATTTTTTTTCAGATCTATTTGGTATTTATATTTTTTTTGTTTTACCGTTCATAATTTAGATTATCACATTGAACACTATTGTAAATTTAATTTTGTATAATGTTATAATTTTATTAATACTACGATATTATATGTTTTATTTTTTAGAAGCAATTGGTAAATATTTATTTATTATTCTTATATATTTTGTTTCTCCTGATGTATATCGTTAAGTAATTTTTACAATTCAGATATATTTATAAAAAGAATAACATAGAAAATCTTTTATATCGGAATAGAATAAGATATGTTGACTTACACTATATAATGCGCATAATTATAAATTAATGACCTATTACAATTAAAAATTATTTGATAGATTTTATGAAAAATAAATGAGAATCCGAAAAGATGTTTCTATAATTTACAATCTAGACTATTCTGTCCATTGTGAGTCATGAGAATAAAATTAGTAATCAGTGGCTCAAAATAATATTTAAGCCCCAGTGCAGGGTTATTTTATGTGACAGTAACAAGACATGTGGATGGGGAGGATCATATAACCTTTGAAACGTATATTACATAAAATTTGTATATATTAAAAATTAATTAAAAATGTATTGTCCTCAGATATAGCCCGTACGTATTATTTATTTTTTATATGAATATATAGTTAAAGCATTACGTATGAAGGACCTACAATTTTAGATTCTAAGTGGGGAATTTTAAAGAATGTGTGTTTTATATTTTTAGTTTTTCGGAAAAGAAAAATTCTTCTAACTGCAACATTATGGAATTTCATTTTTTTTCTGTGTAAAATTGATGAAGTTCAGTTTATTAAAGTTAGCTAATATAATTTGGGGTGAAAATTCGCGATACAACGGCGAATAAATGGAGATATTCACATAACGTTAGTTTTCGACACAAATTATTATGGTAGATACGAATATGACGATATCGATACTCCATATTAAATATAGCTTATATTCAAATACATTATACAACTGTGAAAAAATAAATTGCATCCAGTAGGAATATGCTCTAAGTACTTATGTGGCACGTCACACTACCATAAATAACGATTTGATAATCGGATCGTACACTTTTGAACATGATGATAGTTTTCAATATTTTGGAATAAATATAAATTATAAAACCGATATGCACAATAATTAAGGTTTGGCAGATTATTTAAAATACAAATTATCTTATCTGTTATGTACATCTTAATTTATTGTTTTTTTTTTCAATTATTGCCTTATCACTAACAATTTTAATGATTTTTTTTTGTTTTAGTTAAACTAAGTATGTAATTATAATATTTTTTAAATTGATATTTAATTCAGCTATTATTTATTTGTGATATAATTAGAAGTGTTTAGTTCTAAACTCCAATATTAAATACCATTAGAGTTTATCTTCATTGTAAAGTTATTTAGAGATTATCAAATAATATCTTATTTTCGTCATTTTAATAATTTAATGTTTAAACTAAATACCTAATTTTATTTCTCCAGAGGCATACATTTAAAAAAATGTCTAATTACGCAAAAAAAATAATTTTACAACCAAATGACTCTACCGTAGAACATATTGATTCAAACCTGATATATATTTTTTTTTTTTTTCTAAAAAGATATCATATTTTAAAGCTTAAGAAGCTTTGCTATACCGAAATACAAAATATTTTGAAATATTGATAATTGATAATTCTTAATACATTTTAATAGTTATTGTTTATTATAACTAATTAGTAACGATTAAAATTATTTTTTTAGATATAATAAGAAGTACGTAGATATTATTAATATTTTTAATTTTATTTTTATTATATTTCAAAATTTCATTACCTAAATGCGTGTACTTTAAAAGAAACAATTGTTAATTTGATTTTTTTTTAAATCAAGTTATTTTCGTATAATATGCTAAATGCAAAACCAATATATAATTCATCTTCTCCTTTAATATTTTTTCTTTTTACGTGAGCCGATCTTCGTCTCAAATGTACAAAATCTTCAATGTTTATAATTTATAATTGAAATTACTAAAAGAATATTGAATAAAGAAATGTTTACGATAAGGCTTTTTTCTATTATTATTTTATTTGCGGGACACCCGCATGAGTTGTTTCTGTTTTATAAATGTAAAACATAGCTAATTTGTTTTCAGACAAACAGATTTTGTGTCGTTTGCTTAAATATAAGAAGTTATTGACCAAATAAACGTTAAACTTCAAGGTGGCTTTTTGATACTGTACCTCTCGTAGGTTATTTTCGATATTTAAATTTATAAGTGAGGTATAGTGTTTAAAATATTATAATAAATAAATACTGATAAGTCACATAAATAATTCATGTTCGTAAAAAATCAACGAAAGATAACTAATGTTAAGTTCCTACCTTTAAATTTGTTTATTGTTAATTTCACAATGAGATTAAAGCTAACAATATTAAGTCAGCAACCATGAATTAAAATTAGATATGTTTACGACAGATAAAACACATTTTGATGATTTTTTTTAAATTCAAATCACAGTTTGGTTTATTTAAATGCCAAATCGTAAGCAATTAAGATTTCTATACATGTATAACCCTACAAGGACGATAATATATCATAATTTAGTCTTTCCCAATGATTTATGTTGATTTAAATTAACATGTACTTTTTAAATTCGATATGGATTCGTGGTAAATCGTTCAACTTTTAACAATTTGGTGTGTTGTATTTTATTTACTATGCAGTTATTTAACTGGTAATGTTTATAGTCAACATTATTGAAACAACAGTAGACAAATGGTGAATATTTACGGGACATTAGTTCTTAACAAAGCTGATTTTTTTTTTGTCATCCAACATCAAATTTTTTGATCCAAATAGAACTATTAGGTTATTAACTACAGGTTATAAATTTCATAAATAATTGTTTTATACTTACTATCAAGTTGTTTTTTTAATAGCACTATAAATAAAATTAAAAGGGGCCTTTTATACATGTTTAAATTGTTGACCAATAAAATAATTTTTTATCGACATAAATATTTTAAAAAAATAATTAAGTAAAACAAAATGTAACAGTTTATTTGATAATTAATACGTTAAAAATATTTTTTTTATTGAAAATATTATCATTTATGGATAAATCTAATATAAATATTCAGTAAAACGTATAATAATTCATTAATAAGCTACAAAAAAATTAAAAAATCCATTCTTATCTTTTCATAAAATTTTTCCATTAATTAAGAGAGTTATTGGAAAGTATTACTCTTAACCCGTACAAGTGATTTTATACACAAACAAATAATATAATAAATAAAAAACGTACACATCGTTACTATATCAATACATTCATCGCTCGGATTATAATTTAAACATATTGTCTCCAATCAGTTTGAAGTGAATGTAGCTCTACTAAAGAATTACTGAATATTTTAAATCTATATTATTCATAATTCTTAATAAACCTTAATAGTTATTATTAATAGGTAGTAACAATTGAAATTATTATTTTTTAGAAAATTTAGATAGTATGTAAATATTATTATTATTTTATAATTTTATTCGTTTGTATAATTTCGTTTTAGAAATTATTTTTTTACGTAATTTTCAGTGAATAAAACAACATATTTCTTAAAAAGTTTTATTTTCAAATAATAATAAATTATTATTATAAGATATTTTCTCGATTTTTACTTTTTTGAATGACGGGATACATTTTTAATTTTATATTCTGAAGCACAAATATTTTTCGGTATATTTTGATAAATTAAAATCGAAAATAAGACTAGTAAATTATAAATTATATGTAATTTCATTTTTCATATAAAATATGCAATAAAAACGAATAAATATTTACAATATGCATGATGCGAAGAAAATAAAACACTTTATATTTTATAACAATTTTGAAATGAGAAATATTTTTATCAATACTTAAATATATGTATCAAATCTTATTTCTCCCACCTATTTTCTGAACAAATATGCAAATGCATTAAGTTTTAGGCTCTGGTAATAATATGTATTTTAAGTTACAGTTTGCTGCCGATTAGTAGACTACTATTTTACATTTTTACAGGGTATCCTGTACCACTCCACTCTACTCATCGAATACTCGTTCGATTATCAATTTTTATGCATCGAAATACTCAAAATAGAATTATGCTCTAAAATATAAGATTAAATATGGATGCTGTAATTCAAAAATATAATGTTTAGATAAGTTATTTCAACAGAAATTTAAATAAAAAAAAAAATATTTTTAAAAACTATAATAAATTTTATATACCGAGTGTTTTTCAATAAAATAACTACCCAGTATAAAGTATATATTTTGTACATATTAAAAATTAACTAAAAAACTATTGCCTACAGGTATCTCAGGTATTTGTTATTTTTTGTATATTTTTATGGTGTTTTGCAATACATATGGCCTACAATGTTTTATTTATGTGAGAATTGTTGAAAATATGTGTTTTTATATCATTGATTGGAATAGTAAAAAGCTTCTTTTTCAATATTCTGAATACTACAATACAGCACACTGCTTCATCCGTTTTACTTTTTTATTGTTTCGCGATGAAAACCGATAAAAGTAGCTCTTATCATTTGTGATTATAAATTTGTAAAAACAACTGATTGATCCCAGCTTATTAAACTTATAAATTTATCTATAATTTATAAATTAAAACTTACAATTTAATCCAAGCCAATAAGTCAATAAATTTTAAAAATTAACTTATACTAAATATTTTGAAATCACGATACCTAACTAATAAAATGACCTTAATTTATTAACTAATATTTAATATACATTTATTATTAAAAATTATAATAACTTTTTTTCAGGAGAAATATCTACGAGTAATTATTATATTTTTAAATTGATATTATTTAATTAGTTCACCAAGTTATGGTTGATAAATACCGTTATTTTTTAATTGTTATAACTAGAACTGTTTGATTCGAAATTACAATATTAAAGCTAATAGGTTCTATATAATATACAATATATACATGGTTAGATAAAGCAGAGATTACCAATAAATAATTACTTATATTCATTGTGTAATATATTAATAGTTATTAGTTATTTAATGATTCAATATTATTAATTTTTGCAATAAAAAATTTGCACATTTCTCTTGAAACATATACCTTTAATGCTGGTTAAAAATGTTCTGATTGAAAATAATAATTTAACAACCAAATATTTCTGCTCTAGAACTTTTTGATAACTAATTGATATTTGTATATTTACATTAAAAGAATATATTTTAAAGTTTAAAGTTATAGTAACTTTCCTACGGAATTTCATAATATTACGAAATTTTGATGGTTCGTAAGTTGTATTATTATTGATAGACTTCGATTTTTATACGTTAATTTTCAACACAATAATTGACCATATAGTAGGGCAATTATACATATTTTGAAATAAATTGTATTACTTTTTTTTATATTATTGCAGAATATACAAGTACGTAATTAGTTTTATTTTTTAATAAACAATTAAAATTAAAATTGCAACTTTAATTTTAAACTTATGGATGTGACATCGTATAAAAGGACGACGAAGTGTCCGAGCGTGCTACGTCGTCAGTTCTAATACGTATCGTCGCCGGTTCAAATTCCGGACACGGATGGTATCTGAGCTAGCGACTGTTTAAGTGGTTAGCCCCTCCGCCAGACGTGGCATAATCCTACGTATGCCCAACTAGAAATTCTGCCAAATAGATCTCCGAACTAGGTCTTCACCCTATCGGGCCTACTCCCGGACATAGTTATACTAAAAAAAAAAATATAATAATCTATGAGTGAATATAATTTTTACCATTTTCAATCGTGACATATAGTTATAATACGCCTAGAGTGAAACATCTTGTTAAACTGTTAGTATTTTTGTCACTCGACCACAAATTTAAGTTTTCTTGATACGTTAGTTCCGGGTAAAACGGACTCTCCAAACCTCCTTTGCTAGATACATTTAAAAGTTCTATACTTTTCTTCTCGTGATAATTATCAATTTTAGATTTCAATATATAGCATAAACTATGCTACTCATGAACCAAATGAAAGAATGATGAGGATTGCCAATGTTTATGTATTTAACTCTTTCTTTTAATATTATAATAAATATTAATAAATAGATACTTTTACCGCTTCACTCAGAATTTAAATGGCAATAGTGTCTCACAAACGTTATTGGTTAATCTTTAAAAATGTCGGCATATTAATCTATTTGTATAAAAACAATATTAAGTATTCGCCATATTTATAATATTGAGAGACAGTATCAAACATATACTTTTAATGCTGGTTAAAAAATTTCTAACTGATTGAAAATAATAATTTAACAACCAAATATTTCTACTCGAGAACTTTTTGATAACTAATTGATATTTGTGTATTTACTTTAAAAGAATATATTATAAAGTTTAAGTAGCTTTCCTACGGAATTTCATAACATTACGAAATTTTGATGATTCATAAGTTGTATTATTATTGATAGATTTCGGTTTAATTTTAAACACAATAATTTAGCATATATTAGGGCAATTATACATATTTTGTAACAAATTGTATTACTTTTTTAATATTATTTTAGATGAAATAAGTACGTTATTAGTTTTATTTTATAATAAACAATTTAAATTAAGATTGCATTTTTTATTTTAAACTTACGGATTAACATCGTATAAGAGGGCGACAAAGTGGCCGAACGTGCTACGTCACCAGTTCAAATTCCGAACACGGGTGGCATCTCTTTCTGAGCTGGTGACTGTTTAAGGGGCGAGCCCCTGCACCAGCCGTTGCAGAAACCTACGTATGCCTGACTAGAAATTTTGCCAAATAGTTTTCTTAACTAGGTCTTCACTCTTCGGGCCTACTCCTGGACATGGTGATACAAAAAAAAAAAAAATTATATTAATATATAAGTGAATATTATTTTTACCATTTTTAATCGCAACATTGTTACACCTCCAGAGTGAATCATCTTATTAAAATATTAGTTTATTTGTCGCTCGACCGAAAATTTAGGTTTTTTTGGTACGTTAATTTCGGTTAAAATGGACTCTCCAAGTCTCCTTCACTACTTTTCTTCTCATGACAATTATCCATTTCAAGTTTCAATATATAACATAAACTATGCTACTCGGGAACCACATGAAAAAATGATGAGGATTGCCAATGTTTAACCATTTAATTTAATAAATAAATATTGTAATAAATATTAATAAATAGATAATTTTACCATTTTACATGTCTCACAAACGTTATAGGTTTATCTTTAAACTTTTCGGCATATTAATATATTTGTATAAACAAATATTAAGTATTCACTATACTTATTATATTGAGAAGAAGTATCATTAAGTATAACATATAATAATACTATATTAATTATTATGTTTATGACTTTATTTCTAGAATTTGTAAGTAAGTGCATTATATTTAAATATATATTTATGAAATTTAATATGTGAAACATTGTGGCTCAATCCATGACATTTTTTTAACATAACTTTTATATAGATCGCTATCCTTTTAAGGTTATAAATACTTATTGATATTAATTCGTATATATAATCATTCAAAATTAGAAATTGAGATATATAATTGTTATTACCATTAACCCGGTTGACATATTCACATCAACAATACTTGTCGAATCTTCACAAGTAGTATTATAACAGAAAATTTTAAAAACGTGTGTGTGTATTTTTTTTATATTTTATACTTGATTTACGTCAGAATTACACTTTATAATTTTTTTTTTTTTTTTAGAGCTGGCAGTAAACTGTACGTTTGTTTTTATTTTAATTGTGCATAAAATTATATTTAATAATTATAATTTTAACTATTTATTGAAGTGCGTTTTATAATTTAAAAATCTATTAAATGATGTGCATTTGAATAATTTTAATACAACTAAATATGTCAAAAACGCAACAATTTTCAAGGAAATTTGAAGTTGAAAATTTATAAAGTGTTAGTGATTGATACTTAAGGTTGAAAAACCCAATACAAGGTTCTTCATAAATTTTCCTTCAAATAACTGTAAAAAACCTCCAACGTCAATACAGAGAAGAAATTTTATGAGCGTATGAAATCACATAAAATAACGAAATATCATAAAACCGTTTAAAATATTTGTTATTTTTCAAAAAATATAGGTTGTAGAAACTTAAAAGTTTCCCCAGTAAATGAGAAAAATGAATTACTTGTATCAAAAAGAAATATATATTATCATTTAAATGTAGGTAATAATATAATATTACATAGACAGAAAAATCATATCCATTCAGAATTTTTTTTCGTATACAAGGATACCTGTAGTAATTGCATAATTTAACATATCTATTATAGTGACCAACTCTCTATAGCAGAGTGATACACTCATGTCCACCCTATTTAATATTGCTATTTAAATATATATTATACTAAGAGTATTACAGTAGGTTGTTTGTATTTTTATCGTAACCATTTTATATGTTGTATCACATATAAGTATATAATTAATACAAATATTATGAAAATTAGATATTTATTATATTATAGTTTATTTTTTACAGCTATTGCAGTTAGTTACCGTTCTTCTATCCAGACACAAACAACTCAAACTTCAGGTTTGAATTATTTTATACCAATAATATCATCTCTAAATACCAAAATATTACATATAATATATGTAATATATATAGTGATCGTATGACTTGTGAAAAATAATAACTAGGTTCTGTAGTTATACGTTGTGTTTATATTAATCAAGTTATAATTAAGTATATAAAATAATTTGAATCAGTATTGGTTTCGGATCAATGTAGTGATCGATGCTACTGGAATCATTGCTTGAATTAAGTATTGAATAAATTTAATACAGGGTTTGAGATATAACATATAACCTTCATATTATTTGTATATAAGCGATTCTTAAGATATTATTGCATTCAACTAATGATTAGTTTCTAATCTAATCCAAATTAATTTTCTAGGGTCTTCTAGAAGCATTGATATAGGCCCGCTAAACAGATACTGTGTTCAAAAAAGTTCAAATAAAGGTAATGCTGATAAAATATTTTATTCAACAATTTTTAATAATGTTATTGCGGAGATGAAAAAAACATGAATATTTCGGGTATCAATGCAATTTTATTTATAAGAAATAATTTTATTTATGATATAGTCAAGATTTCTGTTACTTTTTGTTTTAAATTATTAATTTTAATTTATGTTCTATTTAGTATTTATATCTATATTATTTTGTATACGAATTTTAAATATTACATGTTTACAATCAAGCAAAAATTAAGTGTTTCATTAAAATACATTACCTAATTAAGAATCATTTTTGTAAATAAAATGCAAAAAACAATAAAATATATTTATGTACATTTAAATGTATGTTATATTTCTATTTTCTTTAATTAAATGTAATAAAAAACGAGAGATATTTTTTTTTCAACAAAATCTTTAAAAAAAAAAAAAATTGGTTCATTGTTTTAATTATAAATAACTTAATAATACTTATACAAAATATAGTTGTACTGTCAGATACTGATGAAGTATCTCATAGTCGTGAGTGTGTTAATCTGTATATTTAATTTTAGATATGTATATGATGGCCTTAAAACTAGTAAGGAAACCCAACCAGGCACAGACTGGTAAAATAAAGGCATGGGATGCTAAATAATTTTACCGGAAAATAACAAAAAATTTTTTGGCAAATTCAAAATATGTAGATTATTTATGAAATATTAAAATGTTTTAGTTTGTTATAAAAACTTGTACTTGTACCAAATTACAACAAATATTCAATCAAAATTGTACAATTTTACAAAGAAAAAGTTGATTTCCTAAGATTCTACAGTTGTATAGTAAAAAAGTAAAAATAAATTGATATTCTTTGATTACATATTCGGTTATTATATTTAACTATCTTAAAAATATCATACATCTGATTTAAGCGATTTCGATATAGTAGATATATAACTAAATAACTAAATATAAACTAAAAATATGTACCAGTCTCCTAAGTACAACACTCATATCTCAGTTATACATTTTTATGTTCGCCTAGAGTAAAATAATTATAATATTAACGAAAATAGTAAGAATAGTAAATTTACCAAGAGAAACTAAAATCTTTAGAAATTTAACTTTGAAAAGCGTAGTTAATAATCGTTAATTAGCATTTCCTTGGTACACAAAACGGGCATATAAATACTAATTGATCAGTTACTATAATATATTGAGTGGAATTCAATGCTAGAGACAATTTACTAATAGTTTCGTTGGGAATAGAGTACTGAATCTCTTAATAATTTTATTAATAGTTGAATTTGACATAGAAATAATCAAACTACCTCGTCTAGAACTTTTAAATTTAGTTTTTTATTTTTTTAATCATATTTTTAATATTGTATTTTAAAATTGAATCATATTTAACTACAAGTTAAGCTATTGCTACAGACTAACCTTAATGAGTTAACGTTAGAATTTAAGTTGTGAAACTGAAGAAATATTATTTTTCTAATTGATTTAGTGTAGGAATTTTTAGGTCTTTATGCATATTATTGTTTGTCACCTAACCCTAATATTGTATTAATAGTTGATGTTGGTGCAGCGTGCAGCGTCAATAATGCACTATCGCTGTCGTTTAATCGCCGGGCGACGGCACCTTCCCTAATCTCCTCTCTCGTCTTCCACGCACACCACTCAGTCCTTTTTGTTTAATTTTTTTATTACTATAATAAAACAATGTATATTAATTATTCTCTTTGTTCTTATTTTATATAATCAATTATTGGTCAGCCTTTTGCCTTATTTTTATATTATCGTTATGTTTTACTATCTTTGTTTTTGTTGTTATTCTACGGCCAACGCCCTTATTATTATTATTATTTCTGTCGTACGTGCGAAAATCTTTGTTCCAGCTATGGCAGCGTTTTGTTATTTTTATACTTTTTATTGAAGTCGCATTGAGTGCATATCATTTTTAAATTATTATTATTATAAATTAGTGATTCTTACTAATAATACTATATTCTCTATTCATTGTGAGGGCAAAATAAAATAATATAAGGCTACCAATATCCGTATCGTTAGTCATTGCTATTTTATATCACCTCATTTTATTTGATCAACATATCCAGCGTCTCCTGGTTACTGTGTGTCTGTGAGTCACTATCCACTATCCTCGAGTCCGCATCACCACCGAGAGAGTGCCAAAGCGTAAGTCCACCAACAACTAATTTGTCGTGTAAGAGGCAGCCCAGATCGTTTAGTTCAGTAGTCTGTATACATCTTCAGCAGACCATCACCAGACCCAGACTTCAATAGTTGTTAAGTTAATTTTAAGTATTGTCCCTACTTCGTTTGTCGTTGAAATTTTTGGATTATTTAACGTAACAGATGGTAAATCGAGATTTCTAAGTGAAGAAGTTACGTAAATAGATTTAGTTTCATTAATTTTGATTTACAACCTGTTTATCCACAGTTACCGCTTACCGCTTACCCTAAATCAAATATAGAATTATCTGAATAAAGTTTATATATGTTGTATTTAAATTATAATTGGCCTAAAAATTTTTTAAAGTACCTAAATAATAATACTGATAATAATATTAATTATTATAGTCTGGTGAAGTTTTTGATATAGTGATAAGTATCACTAATGTAAAAATTTTATCCGTGCACAATTTAAGTACGTAAATAACGTAAATTAACATTAGGTATTCTTATTTTTTTATTTAATTTAATTCAATAAAATGTAATTTACTATTCCCGGGTAGGTAAAAATGGTATTTATTCATTATAAAAATAAATGAAAAAATCTTATACAAAATATTAACGGGCCCTTTGTTCTTTATAATAATAATAATAATATTAACTTAATTGTAATTAAAAATAATACATGCATTATACAAGTAAAAACATATTTAAATGATTGTTTCCAAAATCTTAGGCTTGTGGAGGAAGCAACAGCTATTATTTTAAAGGCGATTTTGCAATTTTATGATAAATATATTAATAACCTTTATCAGACTATTCAAATTAATTTTATACAAATAAATCAATTATACTTAAATAATAAAAGATAAGACAGGAAGAATATTGAAGTATAAAACAAATTTATATATAAAGTATTTACAAACAAGATTTAATCTTATACTTAATATATTTTTTTTACTATTCATAATTATTATGAATTTGTGTAATAAGTAAATCGTTTACCTATTGAAACATTCGTTACACACTAGGTAAATACCTATTATACAATAAACCCATTGCAATATGACTAATACAAAATATAATATACACTGTCCTATGTGCAATGTGTTGACAATGATATCTCATAGACATCGGTCTATGATCTCAAAGCTAACGTCTACGGTGTACATATCTTATACGTCAATAGGATATTGTAAAATTATAACAAAATACTTCACAAAATCAACATCTCCTCGAGTGTATTGTTGTGATTGTGATGTCTCAGAGATATTATAAACTATAATATTATAGAGATATTGGTTTCCGATTTTAAAATGATTTATAAATAAACAACATCTTAATTCCCAATATCGCAGAGCGGTCACATAGAACTCGCATAATATTATTGTAAATAATCTAAAAATAGATTAAATAAAATATCCCGATGTGATAATATCAATAATATTAACGTTATTATTATGACGTTTAACCCATAATATAATCTTTCTGTACACGAATATACATCATACGACTACGACAATATCGATGTTATTTCACAAACTACTAGAGTATTTGACGTCTGCAGGCGAATAAAGTGTTCATTTTTAAAGTTAATTTTATATACCTAGTGATTTTAATTTTTAGTAATTAGTATTCTGTACAAACGAACAAACAACTGTACCTTGACATTCTGTGTTTTTCGTCTTAAACACTATAATTTTTTTAATTAATGTGTAATTTTTACTGTAGTGTACGATTATTGTGTTCAGCTTAAACACCTACATAATAATATTATAATCTGTTTTTTACCTACTCGTCATATCATTCAAGTTTGTAAATATGGAAAGATCCAAGAAACAGGTATGTAATATTGATTATTAATTAATTGAATAAATAATATATATAGTATATAGTTAGTATAGTTTCATACATTTACTATATATTGTATATATCCATTAGATATTGAAAATGTATCTAATAGGTAGTTTATAAGTAGAAATAAAATATTAAATTGTATAATTGGATCATCCTAATATATACTCAACACTTTTTACACATTCGAGCTATTACTTAATATATATTAAATATTTTAGATACGGCACTAGTTTGACACTAACCATCAACATAAGCGAACTCAGCAATAAAATTAATAACAGTCATTTGCTTAACTGTAAAGTATTATTTAAAATATAATAATATTAAATATATATAAACAAAACTTGTCTTTTAACGACCTTTATCAACAATATTTTCAAGCTATTATAAATCCGCAAATAACTCTTCTCATAACAGTCTTCGATCGCATTATCTAACAATGTTAAATAATTCATTTACTTCTCAGTCTTTACTTATCTTTTTATGAAATGCAAATGGCTTTATAAACCATAAAAACGAACTCTTAACACAGTACTCTACGAAAAAAGAATTGACATAGCCTTAATCACTGAAACTCATTTCACACCAAACACTAATTTCTCTATTCCTGGATACACCCCGACAACACGGAACATGTGGGTTCACATCTGCGATTTTCATCAAATCCTCCTTACAATTCAACACCTGTCCTATTATAAATGAAGATGTTTTACAGGCAGTAATAATTACACTCAAAACAAACTATATATCAATCTCTATAGCAGCAATGTATTGCCCTTCTAAACACAAAATAACCACATTACAATACCAACAGTTTATCAAGTCTCTCGAAAAAAAAACCGAAGTAGCTGTTTCATATCCTTTCCTATAGCTGATCAATCAACTACTCCGTAAACTTCAGTAGCCGAATTTGTTGATGACAAAATTATATACACTTCTCAAAATTATACAACGGAAATCTTTCAACGAAAATTCCAATAACTACCTCCCCCTAAACCAGTGCTTGTCAAACTTTTTTGTCTTGGACACCCCTAAATTTAATGTAAAACTGTCAAGGTCCCCTAAATCAAAATGATTAACTATTGTTTCTTAATTATATACTAAAATTGCATGCATTATTTCACACAAATAAATTATTAAAACGTAGTAAATAAATGATTTTTAATATATTTATGAAACAATTTTATTATAGTATAAACTGAATACTATTAAAATTAAATGTATATAGTGCACATATTGAACAATAATATAAAAAAAATTTCAATAAGTGGTGCATTTATTCTTTATTATGGTTTCGATTACCTAGCATTAAAGTTACCAGATCTATAAAATATTACCATAATATTATGCTGTATTTTTTTGAAATATAATTTTTTAACTGACTCTTAGGTTAGGTTAGTTATGTTTAAACTTATTTAAAATATCAACTTAGTAATTATTTATTTTTAAAATAGAGAAAAATAATTTTAAAATCATTTGAATTTTGATTGAATGACAAAAACTTCTATTTAAAAAATATATAAAAATATTGAGGTAAAGTTTTATGGTTTTCACATTTTAATGACTAATTTGCTAATTAAATATATTAAAAATATATAAATATGGCATTCAATGGGTCGAAAAAAAAATAATTAAAAAATATCCAGAAAATCGTAACCAACATGTTCGTATTAATTATGTACTTAGTAACTTTAATAGTTTATATTCTGGTGTTCTTCTAGGTACAGTCTTATTAGTACTTTTGTTGTTTATTGTATACATAAATGACCTTAGGTTTAGTATTTAACCGATGACATTACGGTTCTAATTCATGATTTAAATTAATTTAATTTAATGAGTAAAGTAATAAAAAATGATGTCATTTATTCAAGATTGGTTTATGCGAACATATTGAAATACACAATGACACATGTCTAGACTCTAGAGATATACATCTGATGGTTACTTGTAATTTTAATTATGTATATAAGTGTAAGAGGTACAGAATTAGTGAAGTATCTGGATATTACGATCGATAAGTTTTGAAATGGAATTTTCACATTGACTCGAAGATTAAAAATTTAAAGACTTTATTTGGTAGATTTAAAACTTTGAATAATATTTTATCACCCAACAATATGAAAATAGTTTTCTGTGCTAAATGGCGGTGTATTGGACCGTCATCTGTCTTGAATCATTTCAGATAAACGGTTGGTTAAGTTTTGTTGGTGTAGGCGAGGTATTTATTGGATATTTCGTTGACGGATTTCAGTTGTATAATTTTGAGCTCTCATAGAGAAAATCGTAAGTCAATCGGTTAGCTACCTAACCTATATTTTTTTAACACATGTGTAAACAATTACATGGTTATATTTAACAAAAATATACCGCAAACTGGGTTAACACATTTTATGTATAATGACGCCAATTCATTTATACTCTTAATAACGTCATATTTATTTCAATATATTAAAAAAACGTACATATTTTTATTAGATAAATAAAAAGTTTATTGGAGATCTCATGTAAAAGAAGTACTAACACATCTATATTTCTAAAAATTTGAAAATGTCATTTTTAACTATAATATTGTTCTATCAGATCCGTCACTCCAGCACCCCAAGTTGAGATTTTTTACACTAAAATTGCACAACATTTTGTAACCAAATGTAACCCCGAATTCGAAATTGCTGACTTAACTGAAATCCCGTTAAAACCGTAAATAAACTTTTAGATAAAGAATATATTTACTCAATTATCCTTAAACTTGTTATGGAATAGAGTTAACATTTGTATTGTATATTTTAGAGAAATAAAAGAAAAAAAATGAACTTGTCAAGTTATATTGTATATTGACATTACATATTAAGTTAGATTGACAGTACAGAGAACTATAAGTAGGTGTATTCAAAATATATACGTTACAGTTAAAACCCGAAATCCGTCGAAATTAGTTTTAACTAGTCAATACTAGTTTTCACAAATCCCTTTAGTCACTTCTGGTTTTAACTAGTTAAAACTATAATTAACCGCAGGTTTAAATAAGTCAGTAAAAACTAGTTTTAACTAAAACGCATATATTCGAACTCATATACTACATAAAACACACTCGACCACAGACTTTATATTTTTAAATACTGCACGATAATTCGACCCGCCGATTATCAAATCAATTAAGATAACATTAACTAGTCGTCCATCACTCAGATACGATAACTTCGACAAATTAAACCTACAATAATGTTAATAATAATACGTTATTGATATAGATATCAGCGTACATCGTCGGCGATGCCGTGTTTCGCGAATTCGCCATCGCCAGTGCGACTGTGTCAACGTGGTAATCCGCATTCCAGATGTTGACAAAGGCAAAACAGATCATCCTAATCTCATCGGAGTAGTGTTAGAAAAAACAGAGTACGATCTATATAGACTCGGTGTAAGGATGGAATTTTAGAAAAACTTTATTGTAGGTGCGTCCATTATCACCTTTTTATTTACCAAATAAAATAAAATTAGTAATTAGTAAGTAATCAGTAAAAATTGTTTCAGGTCTGAATTTATAACAAAGAAAAATTTATCACAGAGAATCAAGTTCCAAAAAATCATAGTGTAAGAGAAGGTTGTTGGAAATTTAGTTGACCAAATCCAGTGTAGAATTTTTAGCTCTCAGCGCGAAAACCCGTAAGTCGATCGGTTAGCCACATATCGTACGTACTTAAATTTCTGTTTTTAACACGTGTTTAAACAATAGTACGGTTAATAGTTTAATAGTTATATTAATCAAAGCAAAATATAAAATAGGTTAATAAGTTGACTGCGTACTGACGCCAATTTTTATACTCTCAATAACGCCATGTTTTAAAGTAACAAAAAAAAATATACATATTTTTTAATACTTAAATAAAAAAATATGATTTTTAACTCAACACTGTGCACTGTACAATTATATCTTCCAATACAAGTTTTCGTCAAAAATATATTCAACCTATTGCATTTATAAATAATTTAAATGAATAAACTTTACCTAATTGCAATATAAAAAAACATAATATTAAATAATATACTTATTGATTTAAGTTTATAACACTATTAGACAGACAGACAGTCTTCTGTCAGAATTGTTTTTCGTAGTCAATTAAATATAATCGAATGATAATGTAATTATGTAACACACCTAATGATCAACTGGAAAAGACGTATTTTATCACATAGTGATATATATTTTCCCTTTTTATAAATTTGGAGAGAAACAATAGTGTATGTGTGTGTATTTTTATAGTGTATGCCTAAACGATCAATTATCATTCTTAATAAAAAGCTTCGAGAGCAGATTTTGATAAAAATTGTATCTAGTTCGTGCTTTGGACTATTCACAATTAAAACATTCCCGATGTTTTATTATATACAGTGATTGTTTTATATATTTGGCCTGTCTTATACGTAGGTGTTGACGACTAAACATAAGATTTCTGAATTAGGTTAAATGAGGGTTACACATTAAGAGTATTGCTCCCATAAAAAATATATAAAAAATTATTTTAAATTTTATTAAAAGAAGGTGTTCAATAACCACTTGATTTTACACAACTGCAATATAGCTATAGAATCGGATATTGACGTAGTCATTGTTATTTGTTAAATCGTATTTATTGACTATGGGTAGAATTATTATACTACTTGTTATTATAGGTATTGCGTAAATGTTATCTTAGCCTAGTTTGGACAAATCTATAATTTTCATATCGTTATTTAACTTAGTTATTAGAAAGTATGTTTATTTAATTATTACATAATTTTATTGTTTTCTTAATATAGTTTAAAAATAATACTATTACATATTGCAATTTAATTTAATTTAATTTAAAAAAAGTTCACCGACATATCGTACATACTACATATACCGTCTTATATTATATCCTTTTAACACGCGTGTATACAGTAATATAATTGCTAATGGCTATAGTACTTAGCAATTATTATTAATTAATTTTTGAAGTTTTCACATAATTTAATTTATATTCCTTATGCGTATCAAATAATTAAAATGCAATTTTCTAAGCATTATTTTGTAAATATTACTTTTACAGTTCTTGCAAATTTGGTTATTCTAACAACTGCTGCTTTTAAAGATTATGAGAAAGACTTTGACGGTATGTTCATATTAATTAATTTATGTATTTTTTTTTTTTTTTTTTTTTGCTTTAAGGGCCCTTAAGGGCTTTCGCAGCTTCTACTAAACCTCTCCACTTGTCACGATCACTGGCAGTCTTGAAACTTGCTGCTTCGTCCACCATTCTTATATCTGCATTTAATCTATCTCGCCAACGTTGGCGAGGTCTTCCCCTGGGAAGCTTGTCAGTAAGGTTATTATTCAGTACTTTTTGAATTATGCTTCCCTCAGCTCGCCATACATGACCGGCCCATTCCATACGTTTAGATTTTAGAAAACATTTAACATTTGGTTTATTATACAGTGATTCTAAGTTGGTATTTTTTCTTCTTTCATAATCTCCTGTTGATTCATTTCTCGCAGGGCCGTATATTTTTCTCAGCACCTTCCTCTCGAAGATCAGGAGTTTCTCCTCATCTCCTTGGGTAGTCGACCACGTCTCGCAGGCATATGTCACTATTGGACGTAAGTAAGCTAAATAAATTTTTTCCTTTGTCGTCCATGATAACATTCTCGAAGTTAAGCTTATTCAGTGAGAAATATGCACGATTCGCCGAATTTATCCTAAGTTTGATTTCATTGTGCATGTCAATTTTATGATTAATGTTTACTCCTAGATATTTGAAGTCATCGACCCGTTCAAAGGTGTATGGCCCGACCACTAAATCATTCATAGTAGGCGCGTGGCGTGCCATAAACATATATTTTGTTTTTGCTTCGTTAATTATAAGTCCCATATTCCGACTGGATGCAATTAATTTTTCTACAGTATGTGCAACCTCCTGACGACTATTTCCTAATACGACTACAATTAATTTATGTATATGATAATTTAATTTTTATAATATTTATTTTTATTATATTATTTTATTTATATTTGTACATAACTTATGCCATTTCCTACAATTTTGGTTATTTCAGGTTTTAATGAAAATAATTTTATAACGGAGTATGCTGGTATGATAAGATTTATTTATATTTAATAAGAATTTTTTTTTTTTTACTTTATATTTTATTGATATTCAAATGGTGTATAGAACTGTATAATCATTTATGAATTAATTACCAAGTAACACCAATTAATGAAGTTTTACTATTGACTAGAGACAAAAATAACTTATATCGATTATTACTTTAAATTTGTACACAACATTAATAGTTTGGAAATTATATTGTGTATAATTTTAGAAGTAATATTAAATCCACCTTTTATACAATTTGTATATACTCAGTTAATATAGCTGTTGTTTATGATTAATTTATTTCAAATTTTAAAACATAAAACATTTGTTTGACACATCGAAATTTTACCTGGCTTAAGTCAAGCAATATACAATTAATATGTTGATATGATACCTATAAACTATTATATTAATATTGTTTTTTCTACGTCAGTTTAGAATAAAATTAATATAATTGTTTAAAATTTGAAAGTTTATCCAAAATTATCAGAGTGATAGTTGAATTATTTTAGAGTACTATGTGAAAAGTATATAAGTTATAATTTTTAATACTACATAATTTTTTTTCAGCCGATTGTAAATGTAATATACTTTAACTTATCATTAGTTAACATTTAGTTTTTTATAATAGTCTTAATATTAAGTATTAAAATGTTTATATATTATATTGTGTATCCTTAAATAATGGTCGAGACTTCTGTTCGATATCTTATTAAATGAAAGATTCACAAAATCATAGTTCTCGGATTAATCCTGTTGTTCATTGACGTTGTATTCTATTTCGAAGTTGACTTGTTGCATTCACAAATTTTTATAGTTGTTCGAAAAATATGTTGAAATGTGTGTGTGTGTGTGTGTGTGTGTGTGTGTGTGTGTGTGTGTGTGTGTGTGTGTATGTGTTTGTCACTGTCCTAATTACGTTGTATCACATTAACTGTTTTATTTTGTCTAAAATAATTTAAACTATGTGTCTATCAGTTAAATAATAAGCATACTAATAAGCATAGTTTTATATAATTATTGAATAACAATTATTTAAAAATTTAACAGATATACTACTGAATATTGCTAAAGTTTTGAGTAAGTAATTATAAAATATGAGATAGTAGTTTTATTATATTTGCATCCTTTTTTAAAGGATATTATTCATAGTCGAGACTATTTTATATAATAGTAATTATATATATATATATATATATATTTTTTTTTTATATATTATTTTGTATCCGAAAAATGACATGATTGCGGACAAAATAAGTAAAATTTTGCCAAGTTGTGCGACGCAGTTTACCGGGTCCAACGATTATTAATTTTATGACGAACATATAGTTTGAATATCTGGTTAATATTAATAATAATAATGAAAAATAGAAATGATGATAAATTATGATTTATATATTATATAATATATTCAATATTATGATTATAAAACTAAGATAAAAATTAATTAATACGCTTATATAGTATAAGCGCTTATTGTAAACATTTATAAAATTCCCCAATATTAATACAATTATTACATGAACATGTAAGAAATTTAAAAATTTAAAATTTAAAAAAGAAAAAAAGAAACGTTAAATAAAACTCTAATCTTCTGGGTTCCGGAACACTTGCGATCAGAACATTTTTTCGTACCGTTTGTGATCAGTTTATTTCTATCTAACTGAATATCAAATTTAAGGTACAATATTATATACAAATGTATATGTATAGAATATACATTATAAAAAATTATAAAAATATATAAATAATATAATATACTAAATTGATTCTATATACTATACACCATACGTTATAGGATGTATTTAAACTTTCCTTCACACTTTTCCAAGCTTAGGACTGGTAGTAATTTTTACTGGCATGTTCAAAAGTTTATTACTATAATTCTTTTTTTTTATTATAGTTATTATTATTGTTATTATTGTTATTATTTGTATTAATATTATATCACTTATTCTAGCTTTTGTATGTTTGCTATGATGTGCAAGCATTTTTCGAAATTGTCGTCCACTTCATACGCAGCCTTTTTTAATGCTTTGGTTTAATTATTTATAATTCTTTTTTTCTTTATTATTTTTTTTTTGCTTTCCATATTTAAACAACTGTGTTCATATAACAAATCAGAATTTTCAGCTTCTTTTTTTAGACAGTGATACAAATCAATCAAAGTCGGTTGAGGTTGATTTAATATTTTATTTAATCTACTACCCCATCTCTCAACAATATTATTTGTTCTGTATTTTCTTTAATTACAATTCTATACACTTCTTGAAAAAATGTATGTATTAAACTTGATCTATAATGATACCCTTAAACAACCAAATAGCAAAAGAATCGGTATAACCAATAATAATACGCTTTTAAACTTTCCAGTATATAGAAACACATATTTACAATAAATATATTATATAATGTATACTGTATAGAATCAATTTAGTATATAATTATTTAGTACATAATATATATATATCTACATTACATTTGATAATCAGGTGGAAAGAAATAAACTAACCACAAACGGCACGAAAAAAGTGTCAACCGCAAATGTTTCGACCTCATCGGTGCCGACACCAATCTTCTGCAATCGCGTTATTAAAAATGTCGACGCGATAAGAACCGTCTGCAGTCGTGTATCACTGTATATATGAAGCTACTGATGTTGAGCATTCCAATCAACCTCCCTCCGTGAGGCGTATGAAACGCATCAAAACAAACCATCTAGGTCCTGATCGAACACACGATGGCAAATTATGATAAACACATGATAGAGAAATTCGCATATATTATCTCGTGCCAATCTCTCTTCCTATAGTGTAGTTTAGTTTTTTAATTAATGTCCCCACTATCGATTTCGGTATAGTTTTGCTACGTCTTAACGTGATCTTCTATGTATTTTGTCCATCATTTTTATATTAAATATAATTATTAAATACTAAGCTTCACTTTTATATTTATATTTTCCTGAATATAACACACACGTGACGAACTGATTTTACTAACATTTGTTTTTTGTTACAAGAGCATCATTATGTTATCTAACCACTTTTACACAAAATTCAAGTACCTCTGTCAATACTCAATAGAGTTTATCAAAATTTACTAAATGTATAAGTTGCTGGTCTAAAATTATATTAGGAAACAGTTAAAATATGCAATTTAAATTGACTAATGCTTTGTATTACATTAATATAATACATTTACAGATAGACCGGGAGATTCACGCTTGACTCTTGCTGGTAATGATTTGAAAATAACTAAATGCAATTTTTAGTACCACCTATGGTGGATCACACATTTATTTAATTAATGTAGAACACATTATAAAATTAGTTATGTTTTATTCGTTGTAAACGTCTTTAAAAAACATAGCAACTATTATCTATATATTTCAGAAAACTTTTAAATGTAATAGGTACTAAGAAACAACTTTTAAACAATTTATTTTAAATAAAAAATTTAAATGTTTTACAATGAATTCTATTAATCTAAAATTTTACACTTTTATATTAGCGTTGCTACCTACCTAGTAGATTTATATTTTAAATATTCTTATTACATTTTTCTGCCTACACTAATAGAATGAATATATTTTACTGATTTTCTTGTTCTAATAAGGTGAGCTTTTTGATTATACAGTGACTGTGGTAACAGCAGTAGCAGGCTAAAGCACTGACTTTCAATTCTTTGTGTTGTCAATTTAATATATTTTATTATTCAATGGCGCTTCAAAGGGCTTTTCACTAATTTACTGGTCTCGCTGACCGTTGCAGTTACCATTCTTTACAACGCAAATAATACCTTTTTGATATTATATATGTACTTATTATTTTATAATATATTCGTTTGTATTATTGGCTTAATACATGCCTATCTCTACGTGTAAATATAATCGCGTTATTGCGCCCGACAACATCAAGTATACGTAACGTAAATCGACGAAAACACAACGAGCAAGCGTTTCGGATATCGACCTACGACTGTAGTTTCGATCCCGCTCATTTCCGACGTATACCCGACATTTATGTAATTGTTTAAAATGTCCGAAATCGATACTCGAATAAATATTTACGTATATTAAGCAAAAACTGTCGAAGGCGGAAACACATTTCCAGAGTTGGATCGTAACATTACATTAACCGCTAAACATCAGTTTTCGATATTTAAATAATATTTCAATATATTATGTTTATATTTCCATGAATATAAAAACAAATGTATGTTTTCTTTATTATTGTAAATAAACATTATTTATCTACAGAGATTAAACAGAATACGGGTATGTATTGTCTGTGATTTTTTTTTTAATTTAATTAAATTAAATTTATTTATAACAATTTGAATGGGATTTTTGTAATTCTGTAACGGTTTACAGATTGTAAGATTTTATCAATGAAGTAGATTACCGAATTTTAGGTGATATAAATCGACAAAAATTATAAACAAATAATATTTTATAAATTTAGAATTCACTGCTTTTAATCTTAATTTCAATATCTTAACTACTAAATATTAAATTCATCAACTGTGAAAAATTAATAACGAACCAGTAATCTATAAACCGTTTCAATTCCATTATATATTTAATAAAATATTAATATAATGTGTGTATATTTTATGGTTAGTAAAAATAATGTTTTTAACCATAAATTATTTTTGATTTTCAATCAATATACAATCACATAACCCCCATTATTTAAATACATAGTTTAAAATTGTTAACATTTTATACAACCTTATTATTTGAAAATTGGTTATGAGTACTTATGACTTATGAACTTGTATACTTGATAGTTTTTAGAAGTGAGTCGAACTCTTTAAAGTTTGAAAATGAATCTGAAATTAAGGAATTTAGTTAAAGTTTAACAGTCAAATCTGGTTTTAAATAAAAATAACTGAATTTAAATCAAATACAACAAAAATGTGAAACTTTATAATTATTTCATTCTAGAATAGTTCAAATTCCATACAAATTTATAACACGAAAAATAATAAAAACACGAAATGTTTTTTTAAGTGTTTTATATTAACTTTTCATTTTTAATTATATATTTTAATAATTATCAAAAATGTGGGAGGTTTTGTATAGCAGATTGGATATAGTTTTGTAAATGCTTGAAAATTGAATACAAGATTCCTAATGAGTGTTTAATTAGGTCAATAATTGTCACAATAATCTTTTAATATAAATTTAAAATTAGAAATTGTACAAGTTGGGAAAATACAAATTATAATTGTGTAATTAACATTACAAGAAAAATTCTGTTTTACAAGAAATATAAAATAAAAATTTATCAAATAGACAAAATAATACTTACGAGCTTTTGTAATTCAAACATATTAAAATAGGTACTTGGTTCGTGAAAGCTTCGATGTATAATCAAAGACTTCCGTAGAGATCAGTTAGAGACTATATATATTTTGGTTTATAGTTTATACCCATATTTTATAATGTATATTCTTATAACGGTATAACAATATAATAATACATAACTAATTTATTTTATAGAACAAGTATATAGTGAGTATTTGTTTTTCTGATACATTTTATATCGACATGTCTAATAATTAATTTAAATATATTGAATTTTAAGTTGTTTAGTATAGTTGTATAGACTTACTATGTTTGTAAGTCATGATTTATGATTTTAATGATCATGCAATATAAATTTTCAATGTAAATTTAAACCTCGTGTAAACGAAAATTATGATTACTATTGTTGAGTAGGTACAAAAGATTTCAATCTACAGGAGATAGAGATAGTTAAATAATTAATAACTATTATAAGATTATAAGCTAAAATGTTGGTACATCGCTTTAGTTTAAAGAATAAAATAAATTAAATCATAAACAATTACTGGTGTATTAGAATTATTCTATTAATCAGAAATTATATATTTGTTTTTGTAGGTGCTAATGGCGGCGAAAGTAAATATTAAAGATTTTTATATATACCTAAAACTATGATGTATTCAAGTAAACTATAAATTGAGGCTATTAATATTGCCGCTGTTATAATGTCGGTCTTGCACTCGACAACGAAAATTGAAATAGAATTTTTAAATAAGGTTATCGTCATTGGATTTCATTATGCGACGATTAAAAATCTTGGAAATATCTCTATTTCAGAAATTTGAAACTTAGGGAACTGGAGTAATGTAGCTAAAATAAAGCTTTATATTTCGTCTCCAATCAAAAGATATTGTAAAATTGTTTAGTTTATTAATCACCTCTCTTCTTTTTTTTATATCTTTAATTGTGTTTTTTGTGTATTGTAATTATTTATAGTTGTTATCAGACTTTGTATTTAGAAAGTCCAATATACATGACATTTAGTAGTGACGTGAGATTTGTAGAGTGTGACATACCGTCAATAAAGTTGTTCCAACATCCCGATTGTTTGTTTCACCCGTTGATTCTGTTTCGTGTACGTATGTCAAAAGAATTTATTTAATATCCGCTCTCTTCTAGATGAAATGTTTCTATTCAATATTGTATATTATAATTAGTGTATATAATATTATGATAAAAAATATTTGTACTATGTAATTATGTTATTAACAATATATTATTTTAACTTTTTTTTAAATAGAGTTACTAGGTATATAATTTAAATTGTATAAGGTTTATTTAAAATAATTATATTAATCATAAAAATTAATTATCCATACCTTTATATTTTTTTATTTAGATACACTTTATAGTACGTAGTTTGTTTGTTTTTTAATTGTATTGCGCATTTTACAATTTTACATTATATTTTTATGTGATACGTTTTTCGTAATATATTTTATAAATTATGATCACATAAAAAAAACAAGATACTACATAATTGAAAAAAAAAATCAAATATGCTGCTCTTGTGTCATTATTATTTTTTTAAGTTCAAAATATTAATCTCACTATTTCAAATTCTTTAAATCATTTTTATATATTTTCCATTACCTACCATTTTTTTACAGACGCCTTTAGTATGTATATTCTTTTTTTGTTTTACTGTTTAGAATTTAGATATTCACTATTGTAAATTTAATTTTGTATAAAATTATAATTTCATTAATACTACGATATTATACGCATTATTTTTATAGGTAAAATTGGTAAATATTTATTTATTGTTTTTATAATTTTTGATTCTTTTGATGTATATCGTTGCGTAATTTTTACATTGAAGATATATTTATTAGAAATAAAACATAGCAAAGCTTTTAAATTAGAATTAGAATGAGAGAAGTTTACTTATTAGAATAAAATGCGCAAAATTATAAATTAGTTAATTATAATAGTAATATAGCTAAAAACGATTTGAGAGATTTTATGAAAAAATAAACGAGAGTATGATAAGATGTTTCTATATTCTAGAATATAGACACTTCTGTCCATCGTGACAACACAAGTAGTAATCAGTGTCTCAACAGATTTCAGCCCCCGCAGAGTTATTTTATGTTATAGTAACAAAACATATGGCTGGGGAGGACCATACAACCTTTAAAACCGTAAATTGTTTATAATTTGTACATATTAAAAATTAACAAAAAATGATTGTCCACAGATAGAAAACGTACGTATTATTTATTTATTTTGTATATAATTGAAGCATTATGTGTGAAGGACCTACAATTTTAGATTCTAAGTGGAGAATTTTAAAGAATATGTGTTTTATATTTTATTTTTTGGAACAGAAAAACGCTTCTAACTGCAACATTGTCGGTTTTTTTTTTTGTATAAAATTGGCAAAGTTCGGTTCATTTAAGTTAGCTACCAAAATTTGGGTAAAAATTAACGTTACAACGGCGAATAAATGGGGATATTTATATAACGATGGTTTTCGACAAAAATGATTATTGATGTAAGCAAACAATAAATAATCTGATCTAAATAAAACTATTTCGTTCTAAACTACAATGTTAATTCTAATGAGTTCCATCTGTGTTAAAATGAATTAGAGGACACTAGATAGTAATATCTTATATTTATTGAGTAAATAATATAATACTAATTTATCTGGTGCAATATTATTAATTTATTAAAATGTAAATTGAGCACAAAAAATCTATTTAGGCCGGGCATTATGAAAACAGATACAGACCAAATACAATGTAAAATCTGAGAATTTCACGGTTTTCTATGATGGATTGGAAAATGGTAGACACGAATATGAAGATAAAGATACTCAATGTAGCGTAATGGATTTTATTGACAAAGAGAAAGAAAACGAATTTTCTATGTCATACTGACGAATGATTTATTAAGAAATATAAATAACATAACACTGTGTACGATGAAAAGGGCGCACGATGGGGAGCTTGAACCTATCGAACGGTATGGCAGTCGGTGCAATGCCGGAATACTCCGACTATTACACTATTGACCGATATAGATACCGTCCGATGGGTTTTGGTTGAGATGTTTCTACCTGAAGTGCGCAAGTCTGCCCGAGTGGGTCTTGCTACAAATCAGGTAAACGACTGGTGCTTTGACGTCGGTCGTGCGGCCTTTTATATGTTGATTATCGGCGATTATTTCAGCCAGTCTCGTGTTCTGTGACAGACCGGCGAGTTATCGGTGCCGTGTTCTGTGACAGAAAACCCGAAACCGCAAAAGTACAATCGTCGATAAACGCATAATAATTATATAATTAAAAAGGAATGATATTGGTGATCATGCTCACGGTAGATAATAAGAATAACAATAAGAATACCAATAATAATAATAATAATAATAGCAATTATAACAATTATAATAAATAAAAGGTGAGCGGAAGGGCAGTGGTGTGCGTTATCTTCGTGACTGTGTGTTTGAACACTCAATACATTTTAAATATAATTTATATTCAAATACATAATACATTTGTGGAAAAATTAACTGCGTCCAATAGGGATATGGGACTTATAACTAATAATTATATAGGCTTACACGTCACATGACCATAAATAACGATTTAGTAATCAGATCGTACGCCTCTAAACATGTCGATAATTTTCAATATTTTGGACTAAATATAAATTATAAAACCGATTGCAATTATTAAGGTTAGGTAGATTAGTTAAAATACAAATTATCTTATCTATTATGTACATTTTAAGTTATTGTTTTTTTTTTCATTTTTGCTTTATCACTAACAATTATAATGACTTTTTTGTTTTAGTTGAACTAAGTATGTAATAATAATATTTTTTAAATTGATATTTAATTCAGCTATTACTTAATTGTGATATAATTAGAAGTGTTTGGTTCTAAACTCCAATATTAAGTACCATTAGAGTTTATCTACATTGTAAAGTTATTTAGAGATTATCAAATAATATCTTATTTTCGTCATGTTAATAATTTAATGCTTAAATTAAATAACTAATTTTATTTCTCGAGAAATATACAATTAAAAAATGTCTAATTACGTAAAAAAAAAACAATTCAAAACAATCAAATGACTCTTGTGTAGAACTTATTGATTCAAATCCGATATATTTTTTTTTACTATAAAAAAAGATATCATAGAATGAAACTTAAGCAGCTTTGATATAAAGAATAACTGAGTATTTTGAAATTTTAAAAACTCATAATTTTTAATAAATTTGAATAATTAATGATTATTATAACTAATTAGTAACGATTAAAATTATTTTTTTAGAAGTGGTATATGGTACGTCAATACTATTAGTATTTTTTAATTTTATTTTTATGAAATTTCAAATTTGCATAACAAATGCGTGTGCTTTAAAAGGAAAAACTGTTAATTTAATTTTTTTTTCAAGTCAAGTTATTTTCATATAATATGCTAAACGCAGAACCAATTTATATTTGTTTTAATTTAACTGGTAGGTCTTGTTGTAATTATTATCATTGTGATTGCGATTTTGGTTTGTTGCGTGTTACAATATTGTTCCTGGTAAAAATACATTCTATTTTGACCGTTTTCAGATATCATGTATCACCTGATTGTATTTCTCAAACACTATGCAATTGTTTGTCTACACAAATTTTACATTTATCAAAAAAACGTCGTACATTTTGTATATATTATTCTTATATTGTCGTTAGTACGCTGTAGCTGATAGTAATATTTGAAGTTTTGCCGATTGAGCACTCTTCGTGGCTTCGTCACCATCGATTTACATCATCATTTTATCCTTTAATATTGTTTCTTTTTACGTAAGCCGATCATCGTCACGAATCTAAAATATATTCAATGTTTATAATTTAGAATTGAAATTACAAAAAGAATATTGAATTAAGAAATTATTAGGATAAGGCTTTTACCTATAGTTATTTCATTTGCAGAACACCCACATGAGTTGTTTCTGTTTTACAAACATACAATCTAGCTATTTTGTATTCAGGCGAACTGATTTTAGTTTTTAGCTTAAATTTAAGAGGGAATTGACCGAAGAGACTTTAAAATTAAAGGTAGCGTTTTCATCAATTATCTCGCGTAGGTTTTATTCGATATTTAAATTTATAAGTGAGCTATAATGTTTAAAATATTATAATAAATAAATACTGATAACCCCCATAAAAAAATCATGTTTGTAGACAATCGACGAAAAACAACTAATGTTATGATCCTATCTTTAATTTTTTTATTCGTAATTTCATCGTAATATTAATTATTATTTCATCAGAATGCTAAAAATACAAAGTTAGTTAAAATTATTTGATCCAAAAATAGAACTAGTAGGTCTTTAACTGTAGATTATTAAATTCATAAACAATTGTTTTTTATTTTTGATCAAGTTTGTTTTTTAATAGCACTACAAAAAAATTAAAAGGACCTTTTATACATATTCAAATGGTTGACTAATTATGATAATTTTTATATCGACATCAATATTTAAAAAAAAATAATTACCTTAAACAAAATGTAACAGTTTATTTGTTTTTAATAAGTTCAAATGATTTTTTTTATGGAAAATATTATTATTTATAGAAAATTTCAATATAAATATTCAGTAAAACGTATGGTTATTCGTTATTAAGCTACAGCAAAATAAGAAAATCGATTCTTATCTTTTTATAAAATTTTTCCATTAATTAAGAGTTATTGGAAATTATTACTATTTTAATCCGCTAACCCGTAAAATTGATTTTATACACAAACAAATAATATAATAAATAAAAAACGTACACATCATTACCATATCAATACATTCATCGCTCGGATTAGAATTTAAACATATTGTCTCCAATCAGTTTGAAGTGAATGTAGCTCTACTAAGGATTTACTGAATATTTTAAATCTAGATTATTCATAATTCTTAATAAACCTTAATATTTATTATTAATTACATATTGGGTAGTAACAATTGAAATTATTATTTTTTAGAAAATCTACGTAGTACGTAAATATTATAAGTATTTTTTAATTTTATTCGTATGTAAAATTTCGTTTTAGATATTATTTTTTTACGTAATTTCCACTGAATAAAACAACATATTTCTTAATACTTTTTATTTTCAAATAATAATTATTATTATAAGATATTTTCTCGATTTTTACTTTTTTGAATGAAGGGATACGTTTTTAATTTTATATTCTGAAGCCAAATATTTCCCGGTGTATTTTGATACATTAAAATCGAAATTCGGACGAGTACATTATAAATTATATAATAGGTACCTATGTAATTTCATTTTTTTTATAAATAAAATTTATAAATTATAAAATATGCAATAAAACAAATAAATAAATAAATAAATAAATATTTACAATATGTATAATTTGAAGAAAATAAAACACCAAGTATGTGATAAAAATTTTAAAATAAGAAATATTTTTTCAAAAATGAAATAATATTATATTATATTATTATATGTATCAAATCCTATTTCTCCCACCTATTTTCTGAAGAAATAGCAAATGTATTAAGTTTTGAGCTCTGGTAATAATATGTATTTTAAGTTACAGTTTGCAGATTAGTAGACCAACATTTTACAGGGTATCCTGTACTACTCTACTCTACTCACCGAATACTCGTTAAATTTTAAATGTTGATGTATCGAAATACCCTAAAAAGTATTCTGTTCCAAAAAAAAGATTACATTTATATACCACCATTCAAAAAATATAATTTTAAGATATATTATATCTAAAAAATATTTTCAAAAACTTTTATACATTTTAAATAATGAGTGATTTTCAATAAAATAACCTCCCACTATAAAATATATTTTGTACATATTAAAAATTAACTAAAAAATTATTGCCTGCAGATGTCTCAGGTATGTCTTATTTTGTTCTTTCTTGTATACAGCGTAATAACGGGGTTTTATGATAAAAGAATTATATTTATGGTATTTTGCAAGACATATGGCCTACAATTTTTTATTTAATATGAGAAAATCTGTGTTTTTATTTTATTGATTGAAATAGTAAAAATAATTACTTCTCAATATTCTGAAAACTACAATACAGTACACTGCATCATCGGTTTTACTCTTTCATATACATTTCTAAAAACAAATGATTGATCCCAGCTTATTAAACTCGTAAATTTATCTATAATTTATAAATTAAAATTTACAATTTAATCAAAACCAATAAGTCACTAAATTTTAAAAATTAACTCATACTAAATATTTTGAAATCACGATAACTAATAAAATAACCTTAATTTATTTAATTTTCAATATAAATTTATTATTAAAAATTATAATTACTTTTTTTCAGGAAATCTATCTAAGAGTAATTATTATATTTTTAAATCAATATTTATTAGTTCATCAAATAATGGTTGATAAATACATATCATTATTTTTTAACTGTGATCTAACTAGAACTGTTTGGTTCAAAAGTATAATATTAAGACCAATAATTATAGGTTCAATATACCTACAATATACATGGTTAGATAAATCATAGACTACCAATAAATAATTCCTTATATTTATGGTATAATAAATTAGTTCCTTATTAATGGTTCAATATTATTAATTTTTGCAATACAAAATTTGCACTTTTCTCTTGAAACATACCTTTAATGTTAGTTAAAAATGTTCGTACAGATTGAAAAAATAATTTAACAACCAAATATTTCTACTTAAGAACTTTTTGATTACTAATTGATATTTGTGAATTTACTAATAAAAAAAAATATTTTAAAGTTTAAAGTTTAAGAAGCTTTCCTATGGAATTTCTTAACAATACGAAATGTTGATGATTCATAAAATGTATTATTATTGGTAGACTTTGATTTAATTTTAAACACAATAATTTAAAATAGAGTAGGTCAATTATATATATTTGTAACAATTTGTATTACTTTTTTAATATTATTTCAGTTCAAACAGGTACGTTATTAGTTTTATTTTATAATAAACAATTTAAATTAAGATTGCATTTTTTATTTTAAACTTACGCATTAACATCGTATAATAGGATGACAAAGTGGCCGAACGTGCTACGTTATCGGTTCAAATTCCGAACACGGGTGGCATCTCTCTTTGAGCTGGCGACTGTTTAAGGGGCGAGCCCCTCCACCAGGTGTTGCAGAAACCTACGTATGCCCAACTATAAATTCTGCCAAATAGGCTTCTGAATTAGGTCTTCATCCTTCGGGCCTACTGTCGGACATGGTGATACAAAAAAAAAAATCATATAATAATTTATCAGTTAATATAACTTTCACCATTTTTAATCGCAATATAGTTTCACCTGTGAATCATCTTGTTAAAATGTTAGTTTCTTTGTTGCTCAAACTCAAATTTAGTTTTTTAGTACGTTATTCTCAAATAAAACAGATTCTCCAAATCTCCTTCACTACATACATTTTAAAGTTCCTTATTTTTCTTCTCATGACAATTATCTATTTTAAGTTTCAATATATTATAACATAAACTATGGTACTCATGAACCACGTGAAAGAATGATGAGGATTGCCAATGTTCGACCCTCCAAAGTACCAATTAGATGAATTTTTCTTTTCAAAAAGGGGCTGAAATAAAACCAAAGTATTATTACTACTCCAAAACGTGACGACTGCCACAAAAAAAAAAAACAAAAACACATTATTGTAAAATCAATACATTTATCACTCCGTTCAGAATCTAAAATATTAAGTATTCGCCTTTTTTATAGTATTTAGAGATAGTATCTTAAAATATATCATATAATAATATATTAATTAGTAAGTTTATGATTTGATTTCTAGAATTTACGAGTAAGTGTATTATATTTAAATATATTGTAGCTCAATTTATAAAATATGTGTAACATAACTTTTATAGTTATTACTATCCTTTTAAATTTATTAATAATTACTAATAATCATGGGTATATTACACTTCAATAAGAGATTTACAAACATACTTGTGTATTACTATTATTATCGTTAACCCAAAAGGTACAAACGATAGTCACCCAACCTGACTATTATTTTATTGGTCAAAATTATTACCTTCGCTCAAACGACCACCACCCGTTATCATTAACCCAATAGATATATTAACAGAATACGTTGATTCTTCACAATTAGTATTAAAACAGAAATTTTTAAAAGCGTGTGCGTTTATATTTTTTTCATATTCTATACTTTATTTACGTTAGAATCATATACAAATCATATTACATTAATACAACAGTTAATTAATGTTTTTTTAGAGCGTGTAGTAATGAGTACGTATATTTTTAACTTTATCGTGTATAAAATATATTTTTAACCGTTGAAGTGCGTTTCTACTTTAAAATGTTTAAAAACTAATATGCATTTGAATTTATTTAATCTATTTAAATTTAATATAAAATAAAAACTATAAAATAGCAGAATATTTTGATTTGTATAAATAAATCACCTCAGAAACACTAAAGTTTACATTTTAATTGTTTAATTATATATTATATAATATACTCGAGTGAGTCTCGTAGTAATAATAAAGTTTTAAATATGAATTTAGTGATGTATCAATTTATACGAAAAACTATGGTGAGCTGAGACAATTTGTCAGTCTCACTAAGTAATCTGTTTATTATCGCTATTGAAAAATGTGTTATAGTATAATAGGTTAGGTTATGGTATTAGGCTATGGTATGAGTATTACGGTAGGTTTATTGCATTTTTATCGTAAACATTTCATATGTTATATTACATATAATTATATAATTAAGATAATATTTTTCATTAATATTGTTGTTATTCACTTTTGTGTCAATACTAACTTACCACGAAACTATTTAAATAATTTTATGGTATAAAATTTTTATTAGATAATATCCTTTAGCTGTTCATATTTTTAAAATGGTCATTGCATTAGTCAAATAAAATTGATAATACACATAAAAGTATGAGTTCCGTGAATAATGTTTTAAATTATAACAAAACAATTATTATTGCTATTCAATGTGAAATTATGTTATTTCGCCATAATTTAAACTTAAAATATAAAGCTTATTTATTATGTTAATTATTATGGTTATGAAACTTCTTATTTCATTTACAATCAAGCCCCAGCCGTATATATTACACATCTTATAAATTTTCAACGGCAAAAGTTTTTTTCAAATTTTCATGATTTTGACCAAATTTCAACTTTGAAAACTTATACAAATATATCGTGCCTATTTATTTCAAGTAGATTTTGATACACCAATAGAACAACATTTGAGGAATATTGAATAATATTTTTAAGCTGTTCGATTGCTGGTCAAACTACTGAACCTAACCTGCTGTATCATTTTTATCGATATTTATTATAGAAATAAATTGAAAAATTCTAAAATATTGAAGGTGAAGTGGCATATTGTCAGTAATTGCTAGTATATACATAGGCAAGATTTATGCAGAAGGTTAGGTTTTCTTTTTATGAGATGATATTATAATAATTAAGTAGGTATTAAAATGTATGAATTATTGTATATATGTATACAATTAAGTATGCGTGTAATGGTGTAATTGTGTAAAATTATATCAATGAAGTCTAAAAATTCAATCAACTATGTGTATAGATTTGAATAGTAGTAATGATATAATTGTAAATGATGATGTTGTTATATTTATATGGATAAATTATATTTATTTCACCTCGTTTTTATCTAAATAATAATTTGTTACTGTTATCCTATCTATCAATTTTCTAGATATTGTATAAGATATATTTTATTATATGCCTTCACTATAATTGTATAAAATAATTATATTATTAAATATTAGATATTTATCAAAATGCTGTTTATTTTTAACAGATATTGCGGAAAACTACCTACAAAATCTAAAGCGTATGAATTATTTTATACTAGTATTAACTATAAATACCAAAATATTACCTATGTGGCTATAAGTAGTAAATATTTTGATCATTGTTACTTGTTCCAAAATAATAACTCTACTTTGTTATAATTTGTATTTATAATATTAATAAAGTAATAGTTAAGTAGGCATATACAAATAATTTGAATGAGTATGGACCTCGGATTATTGTAGTGATCTACCTGTGATCTACCTATAACCACGAAATCATTGTTTGAATGAAGTATTAAATAAAATGTTACAGAGTTTGAGGTATAACTTTACCTTCATATTATTTGTATATAAACGATTCTTAAGATATTATGTGGGTAAACATTGAACTAATCTAATCCAAATTAATTTTTTAGATCATAAAAACTATACAGCAAGCCCGGTGACCAGATACTGTGTTTTTAGCAATATAACAGATAATGATGCTCATAGAATATACTATCAACACATTTTTACGGAGGTTATTGAATCTTTGAATAAATGACTTTTTCTTGTGTCAATGAAACTTTCTTAAAAAGATGTATTTAATGAAATAGTCAGGATTGCTGTTACTTTTTTTTTAAATTATTTATTTTAATTTATGTTATATTTAGTATATATATATCTATATTATTCAGTATAAGAACTTTAAATAATACATATTTACAACCAAGCAAAGATGAAATGTTACATTCAAGTAAATTACCTACTTAAGAAAAATTGTTGTAAAAAGAATGCAATAAACAATCAAATATATTTATGTATGTTATATTTCTATTTGCTATAATCAAATAGAAAATCAGAAACTAGAGATACTTTTTTTTCAACAAAGTCTATCTAAAAAAAAATAAAAATGGATTTTTGTTGTTTTTTATAAATAACTTAATAATACAAATACAAAATATAGTTGTGCAGTCAGATACTGATGAAGCATCTTATGATTTTGAGTGTGTTAATCTGTATATTTAAGTCTAGATATGTATATGATGGCCTTAAAACTAAGCAAGTAACTCAACCAGTCGCCGACTGGTAAAATAAGGTATGGGGTGCTAAATAATTTTACGGGAAAATAGCAAAATTCTTTTTGGTAAATTTAAATTATGTAGATTATTTATAAAATATTAAAATATTTTAGTTAGTTGAAAAAACTTGTACTTGTACCAAGTTACAACAAACATTCAATCAAAATTGTACAGTATGATATAAAAATTAAATACGTTTCCTAAAATTCTACAGTTGTATAGTAAAAAAGTAAAAATAAATTGATGTTCTGTGATTTAATATTCGGTTATTATTTATTATATTTAATTACGTCAATAATATCATAAATCCGATTTTAGCGATTGAGATATAGTAGATATATGACTATATATCTACTATATAGCAACCTAAAAATACTCATACTATCTCAGTTATACATTTTTATGTTTACTAACAGTATAGTAATTAAAATGTTAATAAAAATAATAAATTTACCAAGAAAAGCTACAATCTTTAGAAATTTAACTTTGAAAAACATGGTTAATAGTCGTTAATTAGCATTTCCTCAGTATACATAACGGACATAAATACTTAATTGATTACTATAATATCTTGAGTGGAATCTACTGTTAGAGACAATCTACTAATATTTTCGTTGAGAATAAAGTACTGAATCTCTTAGTTGATTATTTTAATAATTTTATTAATAGTTTACTTTGACATAGAATCAACCAAACTACCTCGTCTAGGTCTTTTAAATTTGTTTTTGCATTTTTTTAATCATATTTTTAATGTTGTATTTTAAACATTTAAAATGGGATCATATTTTACCACAAGTTGAGTTATTGTTAAATTGTTAATAATGTGAGAAGTTAAGTTGGTGTGAAATTTAAAGAAATATCATTTTTCTAATTGATTGAGTGTATGAATTTTTAGGTCTTTATGAAGATTAATGTTCGTGAAGTTAATTATTTGTTATATGGAGAAAAAAACAATTTTGTAAACGGTTAGGTACTTTTAAATGAACGAAAATAATTGTATTTCAAAAAAATACAGTATTATTATTATTATGGTAAAATTCTATAGTAACCATAATAAAGAATAAGTGCACCACTCATTGAAATTGTACTTAATATTCTTTTTTATATTATTGTTCAATATGTTCATTATACACTGTTAATTATATCCAAGTTAATTTTAACACCGCCGTGGTCTAAATCAAGGTTCTATGTTGACTTTTTTTTATTTAATTTTTACATTTTAATTATTTTATATTATATACACTTTACATTTAGGTATATATATATAACTATATACATTAATATATACTTTATGTATATAATAATACAAACTGTCCACGTTCTACAATTTAAAGTGTTACCTCACTTAAAGAGTGTTCGCGTACTGCACTGTACTTTTTTAACCGATTATACAAAGTTACCGCTTACCCTAAATCAAATATAGAATTATCTGAATAAAATTTAGATATGTTGTATTTAAATTATAATTGGTCTAAAATTGTTTAAAAGTACCAAAAGAATAATACTGATAATAATATTAATAATTTATTATACTCTGGTGAGGTTATTGATATAGTGATAACTGTCATTAATTTTAAAATTCTATCAGTGCACAATGAAAGTACGTAAATAACCGAAATTAACATTTGTTTTTCTTAATTTTTATTTTATTTTATCTTAATGATTTAATATATGTAATGTAATTTACTATTCCGGTAGGTAGAAATGGTTATAAAAATAAATTAAAATATCTTAAATTTAATATCTACTAGTTAAATGTTCTTTATAATAGTAACGATAATGATAAATTAATTTAAATTAAAAAGAATACATACATTATACAAGTAAACACTTATGTAAATAATTTTTTCCAAAAGCTGAGACATCAGCTCTTTTTTAAAGTTGAGTTTGCAATTTTAAGATAAATATATTAATAACCTCTATCAAACTATTCAAATTAATTGTATACACATACATAAATGATAGTTTACAACAGATAAAACAGGAAAAATATTTAAGTATAAAACAAATTGATGTATAAATGTTTTACAAACAAGATTTGATATTATATAATGTTCATAATTATTATACAATTGTTTAATAATAAATCGTTCTTCGTGCTTAAATTTATACTTATTTGAATATAAAACTATCGCAGGCGGAGGACCTAATCTAACCTTAGGGTTTTCCGAATTTTGAAATCTGTTTGTAAACTGTGTTATCCAATACTTCTCGACTTTATCAACCAATTATTAACGTAAAAATATTATTATTTTTTATTTCTTTATCGTTAGCGGTGGACTTCGCCTACTCTTCTAGTAAAGTTAGGAGCTTAATTATTTAAGCTTCTGGTTTTTGTAATACTTGTATAGTTAATATTTATTATTTGGTTTTATATACACCTGTTGAATTTCACAAAAAGAAGTTATAAAATTTTAATATAACCATAGGCACAAATCCACTTAGTACTCTGGGGTGCTCAAGTTCCTATAAACTTAACTTACCTAGCAATAACCCATAATAATAATAATAATAATAATAATTATTATTATAATACATTATGAATTATAACTTTTATTATATAGAATAAATTGTGAGTTCTAAGCACCCATAGCTATCCCGGAATTTGCAACTATGATTATTTAAATAACCAAGACACCAACTGGTATCTATACGAGTAGCATAATTTGGAGAGTTTATGAACTTCCTTCTCTCCGCAGCACAATTTATCCACATCGTACGGTGCCGTGATCAACTCGTCATCGAATACTGAGTCATCCAGCTGCCTCAATCCCCTGCAACAACTAACGTCACCACTGTTATTACTGCTGAATCCACCGCCGTCGATGAACAGATATCACCTGTTATCGCACTTATTTTTGTCATTAGATAATATACTTTTTTATAGTAACATATAAATATAACTAAATTTTTTTTTTTAATAACAACAAAATCATTTTTAAATAACACTAAATTATTTTTTTAATCAATAACAATAAAATATGTTTAATTTTTAACTGTCAATCAAATGTGTGCGGTTTTGAACTATCGACCTTCCAAATTTCCCTTTTTAACAATAGAATAAATGTATGCGGTATTGAACGATGTAAAATGTGTGGTTATGAACCACCGTAAAAATAAGCATAAGAAAAAACTGAAGACAAATTGATAAACTTTAACACGTGCCGCAAAAGATCTAATGTTGTAGATACATTTTACTATATGCGATAATATTTAAAAAATATTTATAGCTAATTTAAAGTTACTATCTAAGATATATTTTACACCATAAATTTATTTAACAATTTTACGTTGATTTTTTATTGCCTTAATTAGTTAATAAGAATAATATAAATGTATATAATTATGTTAATTATACTCTAATACGTAATATAATCTACGAGAAGATTACGATAAAAATGAAATAAACCTACCATACTTATAGCATACTACATTTCATGAATAGCAAAATTAAAAAGTATACTTATAGTGATTAGGCTGATAGATCGTCTCTACTAACTTTAATTTTTGGTATATATTTGTTTAATATATTTATACGTATTAAACTCTATTATAATTGTAACCCAATCGACATAGAGTGTATAAATTATACAATTAAACAATTTTAATTTAAACTTTGATTTTTGTAAGACAATATTAATTATAAAAATAAAAATATTATGCTTGTTATTAATTTTTATTTTATAACTTATATTAGTTTTAAATAAATTACAATTATTCAAGTTTATAGTTTTTAGAATTGTTTAAAGTAGAAAACGCCTTTAAATGGTTATAAATAATATATTTTATATACAATTAAGTTCAAAACATATGTACCTTTAAGAAAATTCCCTAAAAAAAAATTAATAAATTGTTATTTAAGTGTGAAATAAATTATACATTATCTTAACGTATAATAAGTACAGAATAAAAACAAAATATGTATATATACACGATATTAAAATTGTATGTTATGATGTAATTTGTGGAGTCAATATGTTTGTTAATGTGAATTTGTCTACCAAGTTAATGATAATAATGTCATTCATAATTATGTGTGTTAATCTCTTCTTGCATAATTTTTTTACCCATGGTTCTCAGTAAGTAAGTAGAAATTTAAAAGAATGGTGATAATTATACAAGTTACGAGACATAAATTTCATAAATTGAGCTATAAATATTTCCATTTTAATGTATCGAAATACTCCAAAATATATTCTACTTTGCTTCAAAATATAAAATTAAAAATGTGTGCCGTCATTCAAAAAAGTAAAAATCATTAAACTATCTAATAATAAAAATTATTTAAAAATACATTTTTTTTTTAAATATTGTTTTATTATACCGGAAATTAATTAAAAAAATATTTTCAAAAACGAAATTATAAACATATAAACATAACAAAAAAAATGATAATATTTACATACTTTTATAAACATCTAAAAAAGAAGTAATCACAATTTTTACTAATAAGTTATTAATAATAACCATTGAGATGTATTAAAATTTATGAATTATCCAAATTTTAAAATATTTGGTAATTTCTTAGGAGAACTACTGTAACGTCTAACTGAACGGATACAATATGTTTAAATTCTAATCGGAGAGATGAATGTATTGATTTTGCAATGATGTATACGTTTTTATTTATTATATTATTGGTTGTATCTAAAATCACTTTTTTATAATACAAAAAAAGGTATAATTTACATGTTCATAGCTAAACTTAGTAGAAAATAGGATAAAGTCGGTAAATGGAAAAAAATTAAGTCAATAAAGTATTTTTGATATATTAAGAAACAAATCAACTATTAGATTTTTAGTTAAGTAATTATTTTTATACCTAGTTGTAGTTGTTAAACCTATCTTTTTTCTTTATTTACGTTTTGTTTCTGATATTGTATGTTATATTCTATATCCTATTTATTTTCTCTCTGAGAGTAATAATCTAATAAGTTTATATATTAATGCTATGTCTATGGAATATGATAATTTGTAATTAATTTAATCGTTTTGTGACTCTCCACCTCCAACACAAGCATAAGCTTACAAGAGATAGATACATCAATTTAATGTTTTATTTAATATGTTATTCTATCAAATATATTTCTGATTTTAGTACAATAATAAAAAAAAAAAATTATGATTTATCTAAAAATCTTTCGAAGACAAACAACGACCCATGTCCTAGAAGCATAATTCCACGGTAAGCGATAACTAAAATCGATCAAAAATGAAAGCATTGTTGCCAGAAACAATATCATCGTAACACAAAATAAACCATTATAACAACTATAATGATATAATAAAAGTTAATAAAAAGTTTACCAGACAGTTATATTTAAAAATTAATAAATTGCTTTTATTTTTAACATACAAAAATAAAAAATGGATTTAAAAAAAAAAAATCAATTTCAAAATCAAAACATTTTTTGTTTTTGTACTAGATCACACAAATTTTGGTAATACAAATTTAAAATTTCATACAGATAAAATTAAAAAATACTAATAATATTTACATACTAGAAATCTCCTCTAAAAAATGTAATTATAATCGTTACTAATTAATTATAATAATCAATAATTATTAAATGTAATAAGAATTATCAATTATACAAATTATCAGAAATTTATAATGTTTTGTTGGGAATCAAAAGATTCTACAATAGAGTCATTTTGATGTTAAATTATTTTTTTTTGATAGGTTAGAATTTTTTTAAATACATATTTCTATGGAGAAATACAATTTGGTATCTATGAAAAAAATTAATTTTATCGAACTCTCAATAAACCATGAACGATTTACATAATAAAAATAAGATATTATTATTTGATAATTTCTAATTAATTTTACCGTGTAGATAAAACCTATAGCATTTAATAATATAGTTTAGAACCAAAAAACTTTTTTTAGATCACAATTAAATAATAGCTGAATTAAATATCAATTTAAAAAATAAATAATTACATACTTAGTTCAACTACAAAAACAAGTTATTATAATACATTGTTAGTGATTAAGCAATAAATTTAAAAAAAACAATAAATTACGATGTAAATAATAGATAAAATAAGGTGTATAATAAATTATCTACCTAATCTTAATTGTGAATATAATTTTAATAATTGATGTTTACTCTAAAATATTGAAAATTATCGACATGTTCAAAGGTGTACCGTCCTAGTGTTCTAGGTTCTAGTACTATCAAATCATTGTTTATGGATAATATGTGTCATGCTATCAGTACTTATGTATTTTCTATTTGCTTCTTTAATAATTGTAAGTCCCGTATTTTAACTGAATGCAATTTATTTTCCCACAATTACATTATGTGTCAATTTGACTATGTGGCAGTATTCCGTTACTGACCATAAACCCTACTACATTTTTGTATCTCCCATTTTCCAATCCATTATTTAAATTTTGAAATTCTTAGATTTTACACTGTCATTGCTAGGCTACTGTAGTTCTCTCAGTGCTACAACAGGTAGTTTATATTTTTGTATTTGGTTTGTAACAGTTTTCATAGCAAATGGCCTAAATATAATTCTTGTGCTCCATATATATATTTTAATAAATTAATAATATTGTACCAAAAAAATTAGTATTATATTATTTACTCAATAAATATTAGATATTACTATTTGGTGTCCTCTAATTCATTTTAACGCATATATAGAACTTATTTGAATTAATATTGTAGTTTAGAACCAAACAGTTTTATTTAGATCAGATGATTTATTGTTTGCTTACATCAATAATAATTTTTGTCAAGAACTAGTATTAAATAAGTTTCCCAATTTATTCGCCATTGTAATGTTAATTTTAACCCTAAATTATGTCAACTAAATTCAATGCAATGAACTTCAGCAATTTTATACAAAAAAAAAAACCGACAACGTTGCAGTTAGAAGCATTTTTCTGTTCCGAAAAACAAAATATAAAACACACATTCTTTAAAATTCTCCACTTAGAAACTAAAATTGTAGGTCCTTCACACGTAATGCTTTAATTATACACAAAATAAATAAAATAAATAAATAATACGCACGTTGGCTATCTGTGGATAATAATATTTTAGTTAATTTTTAATATGTACAAATTATAACATAAAATATACATTTTACAGGCGATATGGTCCTCCCAAACCACATGGCACATGGCTCATCGTAACTTATATTATATAAAATAGCCTTGCTCGGGTTGGAGTCTGTTGAGCCAATGATTTACCACTTTTGTTTTTATGGTGGAAAGATTACTCTAGATTCTAAAATATAAAGACATCATGGAAAAATGTTTATCTATTTATTTTCAATGTGCACCATGACACAATGACATATGCATTTATAATTAATATGACATAAATAGTACTTCTTGACTTTATCTATAAATATTATTAACGTAAAAATACTATCCCCCATTAAATCAACCCCCCACTGCTACTACTACCACCACTTCCGCTACCAGCACCCCACCAACATCATTGCACTTATGCTGATGTCGTGCCTGTTATCGCACTTATTTTTTTTATCAAATAATATATTTTTGATAATAATATATAACAGTTTAGATTTGAATATATTTCTTCGCTATTATAATTATATTTAAATCTTATGCTAAAATGAATATTATACTATATATTATTTTGAATATTTTGATATTTTATTAGGTAGTCATTTAATTTAAAACTATAAATTAATACGTTGCACGTTAAATACAATTTTACAAAAACGTCGCATTTTAACATATCATTGTACAATTTTGGGTTTATAAAAGTAATTATTTACTTCGACATATGACGTTGTTAACTTAGTTTGCAATATTGCATTACTAAATATAAAAGTACAATCGTTCACACATATGTTAAAAGAACACAACATACAGCAGTATATGTCCTACATAAAAAAATTATAATTATTAATATATCTACCAAGTCGTTCTAATACACTTTTGATGAAAACATTGTATTTTAATATAATATAATTGTATATTGTTGAGTTTAAAATAATATATTTTATGTCACGCCCGCACCGAAAGTTTGGTTTTCGACCACGGTTGAAGCACTAGAAAGCAACCTTTTTCCGTCCAGCGGGCGGAAAAGAGAAAATCCCCAAAAGTGCCGGGCACGTATCTCCTGCACGACCAGAAACTAAAATGTATACCACGTCTTTATAAAACATAAACTTTTGGTTACCTTTTCCATGAACGCAGGGGCGTGACAAAAAATAGTATGTGTGGCTCGCGCGGGAAGACCATTTCAGTCTTGGGCGAAATGCACACGATGCCCCCGACTGAAATGGCTCACTTCCCGCCCATGCCACATAATATACTATTTATTTAGATATTGAAAAAGATTTAAATTTTTCTCATCACATTGAAATATGACGCTGTAGATAATAAAAGTAAATTGGCATCAGTACGCAGTCAACGTCTAAACTAATTTGTCCTATTGCTTTGTTAAATTTAACCATGTATAATAATTGATTACACATGTGTTCAAAAACATAATATTATAAAGTGGTATACGTACGATATGTGGCTAACCGATTGACTGACGGATTTGTTACTAATACTATGTATAGTATAAGACAAGTATTAATAATAATAGATTTTTGTATTATTAAGGTGATAAGAACTCGCTACTCCATCACTAGATTTGCTTTAAGAGGGTGCTGCAATATACATATACTATATCGAATGGTATTTTCCGGATATTTCTTGTATTATTATTTTGATCCATATAACGTTCATTTTTATTATCATTATAAAAGTATAGTTTTAGTTATCAAATTTTATTTTCTTATATTTCAAGGATATTAATATTTTAATTATTATCAATCACGATATTCGTTATATCTCTGTAATTCAAAACCATTATTTATGATGACACAACACTTTTACGTACAGTATTATATATTTCTTAGTTAGGTTATAATGACATATTAAAATGCATGTTTTCGGAAATAAATCAATTATTCAGTTTACTGTATAATTAATAGTAAAACTAATTATGTTAATAGCGGTATCCACAAAATACCATATAAAAGGTATACTTAATAATGAACGTCGAAACCCCGTCTGGGATCCATATCGTTATTTTTACACTAAGAAATACCATCGAGTTCAAGTTTAACACATTCATTCCAGTAGCCCACCATTTGACACCTATCGTTCAGTAGAACATTAATCATTTGACAAAACTTTTTTTTGTTATTCCAGGATTTAAAATTCAAAAAATAAGGTATTAGCTTAGTAAATCGGAAAGCTGGCACTTCCATATTTATAAAAATACAAGTATAATAATACTGATAATAATATTAATAATTATACTCTGGTAGGTTATTGTTAAAGTGATATGTGTCATCAATGTTAAAATTCTATCAATGCGCAATGTAAGTATTATTTTGAGTATAATAATATTAAAGGTATATAAAACAAACTTGTCTTATTATTGATAAAAACCTTATACACAGTGCTCTAACCCCAAGCTACGGAAAACCTTCTCTGGATAGCTAATATTGTAACAATGTTTCCCTGACCATGTTGAATTATATTAAAGGGATATTTTCCTCCAAGCTCAGTATTATATTTATTTAATCTAAAAACATAGTAAATTGTTGGATATGTAGAATAATTATGGTTGAAGCTGGCACTTCCATATTCATAAAAATACAAGTTACTATTTGTTTTGCATAAGGTTTCTTCAATAATAATTTTCTATTTAGCTAATGAAAAAGATGTATATATTTTGTTTTAATACATTGAACTATGACGGTATTAACAGTATAAATAAATTTTGCGTCATTACGCAGTCAACGTGATAACCCAGTTTGCAGTATTTTTTTGCTAAATATAACCATGCAATTGTTAACACATGTGTTCAAAAATAAAGGTTAAATAGTAAACCGATTGATCTATGATTTTCTCGATGAGACCTCAAAATTATACAACGGAAATTCGTCAACGAGATTTTCAATAATTACATCTTTCTAACCCAACGAAACTCAACCACTCTTTGACTCGAAATGATTTAACACAAATGACGGTCCAATAAATCGAATACACGGCCATTCGGCATGTCCACGAAACCATTCATAGATACGCCTAAATCGGCTGTTACCCTTATATTTAAAATAAATACAGAATAGTTAGTACTTATTTTGCATAAATTATCTTCAAATTCAATATATCACAAGAAATATATATTATATCATTATTTGAATGAAAAGTTTTCTTAAAGGCTATCCTTAGTGTTCAGTTTATTGTTGTAAATATTTATCGAAGGTAAATACAAGTAACCATTAGATGTATATCTCTTGACATGTATTACGCTTATTTTAATGGGTTCATTGATATCAAAACTGTGAACATTTGATATGGAAAAAGTGATAAACATTTGTTTTTAAATGTATTTCCAGAACTCGCATAATACCAAATTTTTAACAAATGAAGAAATTGTAGTTGCTTTACGCATTCAATTATTTTAAATCATAAATTAGGATCGTAGTGTTATCGACGATACAGAAAGTTCTAAAACTGTACCTACAAGAACACCAAAAAATAAATTATATAAGTTCCTTAGTACATAAATTAAACGTAACTGACGATTTATAAAAATCAATTATTTTTGTTTCTAAATAAAGATACTATTATTTTACACACGTGTTGATCTTTATGAAACTATACATTTTAGAATGATCATAACTTACTTAAAAATAACAATATCAATAAGAGGCTGAGTGGGGTCCTGGATAATAATCTTACCTTTAAATTTTATACTTAATAGGCTAGTTCATTCTAATATCAAAACTAATAGCACCACATTGAATTTGATGAACGAAAATTTGCTATATCGTACGTTTCTAAGACGGAGACAACACATGCGGGTTCTACGTTCTCTTGGTTTATGGGATATCGTGACCAATAAGTTTGATATATTTTTATTAACTATATTTAAATATATTACCTATAGTAGGAGACACGGATACCGTGACAACTAAGAAGATATTAGTCGTGGGTCGTAGAGATTGAGATTAGGTTTTTGATGAAGGGTGCCGAACGGGATTTTCAAAAATATGAAACACTTATGCCGGGTTGCATAAACGATCGATAAGTAGTTATCGGTTCGATAATACAGATATCGAGTCGATAAAAATATTGGCTGTTGCACAAACGATTTTTATCTTTTATCGAACCGATAAATATGTTGTTATTGGTTCGATAAATTGAAGGCCCGATTTTGGTTCGATAAATAATAAAAAGAGTTCTATAACTTTATTGTCCTGATAAGATCAAATTATTTTGTGATAATGTAATGTTATTATTTATCATTATCACTATTCACTTATTAGTTATTATTAATCAAATAGTTATTAGTTTTGAAACTTCAACTTTATTCTGTGCTTCAACAGAGTTAAGTAACAGTTTAGAGTTTATTAATTCGAATTTCGAAGTCAGTACGAATACCAGCGGAATCTCATGTATTTATCATCATCATCATCATCGTCGTCATCTAATTCCTCATCATCTAATGATGATGATGAACATATTTTTGAAATTATTATTAATATTTCCGGAAAACAGCTCGTAAACGAGATTTTTCAATATTTCAAAATTTTCAATTCTCATTCGAGTTTTCTCGGTCACCCGGAGGTTCAACGAAAATTTATCATAGAGGTTAAAATGTTCTAAATGTAATTCTACACCAGAATCAGTTTTTCATTTTTCTAAAAACTTGTTACCTCAAATTTTGAGTTTTTAAAATAATTTGACACGAGTACGACGTTTTAAAAATCCTTAATAACAGCTTTTTGAAAAATCAAAAATATAAAACTTATGTAGCTCGTTACGGGGATCAATTTAATCTCTTACGACTTTCGTCCTATCTCTCGCAGTTTTTCCGGAAAACAGCTCGTAAACGAGATTTTTCATATTTACGAATTTACAATAATATTTGAATTTAAAAATACATAAATAAATTTGGGAATTTTTATATTTCAGAGTTGGTACACTTGACCGCTAAATAATTGTTTGTGCAACAGTCCAGCATTTTATGGATCCAATAAAGTTATTTATCCGACTGTTTATTGAACCGTTATTCCAGCTTTTATCATTCTTTTTATCGATCGTTTATGCAACCCGGCATTAGTGTTAGGGAAGGTACTTTACCCACGATTTAGACGTCTGATATCCCGGAATCGATATTTTAGATTAATTCTAACTCCTGGTGTAAAAATCTTTGCACGGTCCAATTCTTTAAGTTTAGCGTGTTGTATTGAGCTTTAAATGGTTGCAAATAAGTTTTGTCCCAAATACTAAATGTTGACAATCAGTTTTTTTCAGGAAACACATAAGTTCAGTCTAACTAAGATAAATTGAAATTATAAATAATTTAATATTACATATCAAGAAAAAATTTAATTTAAACAATTTTATAAATTAACATTGATAAATTTGTCTTACAATATTAAAGATATATAGTATAACATATAACTCATATATAATATTATATGTATATAACAATAAAATATATTATATTTTACACGAAGAATAAGAAGTTCATTTCGTCACATTTTTAAAAAAAAAATATTAATCTAACCAAACAATCATCAATGTTGTTTCGTTTAATATAAAAAAAATATTAAAAATGAAATACATAGATTTCTAGGAGTTTGCATATTTTTCAATAACCATTATTAACATAGCTAAGTAAAAGAAAACATTTTATCATAACAATAAAAGTGTATATTTAAAATGTATATGTGTATGTTTTGCATATTTGATCAATTTTCATTAAAAAGTGTATATTTGACAATTATTTATATAAGGGTGTAAGTTTAATGATTTTATAAAGAAAAACTTAATTTTAAATAGATTTTCTGGATCTCAGATATTATTATGATGGTTTTATTCATAAAAAAAAAATATTTTAAATTTAGCAAATTTTAATAGCATATTTAATAGATATTTAGTGCATAAATGCATGCATATTTCAAGGTTTTTTAGGGCATGAAATCTAGAGGCTTAATTATAACCATATAGGCGAAAATTTAAATGATACAATTTTAATAATTGTATACGTATGTAATTTTATTCTTGTGTAGAATAAGAATTTTTATTTATCAACTTGCACAGATTGTGTAAAACTTCATAACACATTTGGGACACGATTCGTTTACCCCATAACTAGAGTACGAGAAATTTCGTCGGTACACAACTGGTTAACTGCACATTCTACGGCCTTTCACAGGAAGCTTTCATTGGGTGAGTTCCCCCTTCTGTCAATCAAATCTCATCAAATTTACTTATTGTATAACATGTGTATACAGATTATAAATATATTAAAATTTTTCCAATAAAAAAAAATAATTTATTAAATTAAATTAACTATCATTACGAAATGATATTATTTAAAAATTATAGTATGAAAACCTTATTGTAATAATTATTCAAGCAAACGGTTGTTATAAGTTTCGTAACGACATAAAAATTATAAATTCGTCCAAACTAGGTTAATATAGCATTTACACAATATAATATCTACAATTAGTAAGAAATAAAGAACATTTGTTTTCGTTATACCATATTTTATATTATTTTAATTTTTATTTTACTTATATAGTTAATATTTGTGTATGGAAATAATTATCATTAACCCGGTAGATATATTCCCATTAAGAAAACATGTTGACTCTGTAACAGAAAATTTTAAAAGCGTGTGCGTATATTTTGTTCATATTATATACTTTATTTACGCTAGAATCATATATAAATTATATTACATTAATACAACAGTTAATTAATGTTTTTTTTAGAGAGTACTGTAAGGGGTACGTATATTTTTAACTTTATCGCGTATAAAATATATTTATGCATTTGAATTTATTTAATCTATTTAAATCTAATATAAAATATAAAATATAAAATAAAACTATTAAATAGCAAAATATTTTGATTTGTATAAATAAATCATCTTACAATAACTGATGTTTAAATTTGAATTGTTTAATTATATAATATACATATTATATTATGCTCTAAATCAAGTGGGTCATATTATTGGTATAGTGTTCAATATAACTCATCGCAAATAATGTTTTTGAATTAAAACATAACAATTTATATTACTATGTGTCGTGAAATTATGTTACTTCATCAAAATATAAAATTGAAATATAAAGCTTATTTATTTTGTTAAACTTCTTATTAAATTTATAATCAAGCCCCAGCTGTAAAGAATTTTTCTATTTTTTTTAAATATATTTTGATACACATATAAAACAACTTTAAGCATTTTAAGTGTAGATCCCACAGGTTACCTACACCTTATCAATATTTATAGGAATAAATTGAATAATTTTCAACTGAATAAGAGGTAAAATATTTGGAAAATTATGCTATGTATAAGAATGGTTAGTAAGATTATTTCATCACAATTTCAAGTTATTAACATCTTTTAAATACTAAAAGTGAAGTATTTAGATCATAAATTAGTAATTGACATATTGCCAGTGACTAAAAGTACATACACAATATGCAAAATTTATTTAGAAGGTTAGGTTTTCTTTTTATGAGATAATTAATATGTATTAAAATGTATGATTTGTTGTATGTACGTATACAATTAAGTAGGCTGTGTAAAATTATAATAATTAAGTCTAAAAATCCAATCAACTTTAAAATTTCGAATAATTTTATTGGCATTACTGTAAGAAGTGTGATGATTTTTTATTTTTATATGGATAAATTCCATTTATGTCAGCTCGTTTTTATCGAGAAAATAATTCGTTACTGTTATCCCATCTATCAATTTTCCAGATATTTTTTCAGTTACACGTATATGCCGTCACTATAATGGTATACAATAATTATATCATTTAAAGATTAGATATTTTATTTTTTTGCACATGTCAGAGAGATGATCTTGTCCACAGCGGACGTATTTTGGTTTACGATTACATTATGATCGGGTACGTATATCCATAGATTTGACATCGATGACATTGGTGAAAATCATGTCTAGTATTACGAATAGGACTGTATAGTGTATAGTATAAAAGAGAACATTAATCTTTCGTATGATTGAATTTAGATTTATTTCACATAAAAAATTATTTAATTTTAAAGGCGCTTAATGGCCGATTACGTGCATAGAAAAAAGATTATGTGTTTCGGACGACACCGACTCGCAGACTGACCCGACGATGGGTCTGGTCTTGATCGGGGGGCGAGTGCACTCGCCTTATCTTATTATATCGCGAAGAACGTCGATCGCGATCGACCATCTAGAATAAGGTTCTTCTATTTTAATTTTGAAGTAGCATAGCGTTTCAAGTTTAAATAAATTTGGATTATTAATTTCAGGATTGAGATTTCTACAAAAAAATGTTAGTGATCATTTAATTGTCTATTTTTTATGTTTGTGACATTTCCTACGGAGTAACAGAGTTCAGTTAATTCTGTGTGATTTAGTCTATAGAGGTAGAATGGTAAATGTTTTTAAGACAACATGTAAAGTCTTGACTTCTTTCTCTTCGTATGTGTGATATTCGATAGAACTGTCATTAAGTAATTTGATTGTTTGGCGAAAAGAGTTGAACGAGTATGTAATGATAATTTGAGGTTTTTAGATGTAGATTCAAATAAGAATCCTTCATCGCCAGAAATAAATTTTAATTGATTTTAGAAATCAATGTAATTAATTATTGATGTGATATATATTCGCGATGCTTATGATGGTTGGAGAACAGAATAGATTTAGTGTTCATTTCATTGGTTTCGTTATTAACGTTTTAGACTTCGTAAAGGTTTGGAGTATAGAAAAAAAAATTTATTTGCTCCCTTTTGGCTGAGGAGGTGTATCTGAAGAAGACGAATAATCCCCTTGGTTTGTAAAGTTATTATTTGAATTATTACAGGTAGATATTTTGAGGATTTTGATAGAAGACACTGAGGTATTTGAGTCAAACTGTATACTTGTAAGGTTGATGGAAGGTTATTTATTTTGATTAGGCCGATTAGATGACAATTGTCATAATGCCGCTAACAGTTATTTACTGTCCAAAGGAAAACGAATGAATAATGCCTAGAAAAATTTATTAGATAGCCAAATAATAGTAATCAATTAAAATATTACTTGTCTTGACACATTTTAAGGTGACTATATGACTTCATATTTATTTTTAAATGTTCATAATTATTATAGAATTGTTTAATAAGTAAATCGTTGTTCGTGATTACAATGTATACCTAATGTGACATTCCTTACACACTTTATAAACATCTATTATACAATAAACACACTATAATACTAATATACAATATACTATATACACACTCAAGACTCAACAAATTTTACACGATCGAATTATTACTTTATATATTTACAATTGACACATGGCACTCGTTCGAAACTAACCATCAAAACGAGCGAACTCAGCAATACACCTATTAACAGTCATTTTCTAAACTATAATATAATATTTAAATATAATAATATTAAAAATATATAAACCAAACGTGTCTCATTATTGGTAAAAACCTTAAACATAGTGTTCTAATCCTCAGATACGGAAAACCTATCAATAAAAAATGGAAAACCTTCTCTGGATAACTAATATCGTAACAATATTATTCCGACCACATTAAACTATATTAAAGGAATCTTTTTTCCCAAACTCAGTATTATATTTCTTTTATCTATGAACATTGTACATTTTCAGACGTGTAGAATAATTATGGTTAAAGCTAACACTTTCAAATTTGTAAAAATACAGATTTTTTAGTACTTTTTTTGCACGGGATACCTTTAATAATAACTTTTTATATATTTTTAATATATTGAAAGATGAGGTCATTAAGAGTATAAATAAATTTGCGCCATTAAGCAGTCAACCTGTTAACCCAGATTCCAGTATTTTTTCGATAAATATAACTAAATAATTGTTTACACATGTGTTAAAATAATATAGGCTAGGTAGCTAACCAATTGACTGAAGAGTTCCTCGCTGAGAGCTCAAAATTATACAACGAAAATCCGTAGACAAAATATCCAATAATTATCTCCCCCTAAACCAACGAAACTTAACAAATTGTTGATCTTAATTAATTCAAGACAGATGACGATCCAATAAACAGCCATTTAGCATTGCTGCGAAACCATACACGTGGATACGACTAAATCAGCTGACACTCTCAAATGTATAAAAATACAGATTTCTTAGTACTTCTTTTGCATGAGATTTCTCTAACTTCAATATAGGTATCATAAATTATGCAATATAGTATATCAATATTTAAATGAAAAGGTTGCATAATACTATCCTTAGTGATGAGTTTATTGTAGTTCTGAGCAAACCTAAATATTTATTGAAGGTACAACCTCATAGACACATTACGTATAAAGACTGTGAAATAGCAAAGAAAATCATTTTTATATTGTTTGGTGATGAAATTTTATTTAATCTTAAATCTACCAAATATACTCCTTATTTTTTAATCGCTGAGTCAATATGATTATATTTTTTTATATTAGATAATTGTGAAGGTAGACCATTAGTTATATATTAATCTCCATAATGGTCTAAATACACTTATCTGAAGAATGTATAGAATAAAAATGTATATTGTATTTAAAATTTAAATTATAATTGGCCTAAAATTGTTTAACAATCCTAAATATTAATACTGACAATAATATTAATGATCATAATAATAAATAATAAAAATAATAAAAATTTAGCTATCCTATACTCACCAGATGTATATCACTTGACATGTGTCATCGTGTATTTTAACGGGTTCATTCATATCAAGACAGTTAACATTTGTATGGAAAAGAGGATATTACATGTTTTATTAAAATATATTTCCAGAAAGTTTACATTGAACAAATCATTAATATATGAAAGAATTATTGTTGCTTTAAGGATTAAATTAAATTTAGTTAAACTAAATTAGAATCGTAGTGGTCATTTATATAAACAATACAGTCCCAATAATGTACCTAGCAGAACACATTAATATAAGCTATTCAAGTTACTTAGTGTTGCATTTACACAAACCTGACGATTTAGAAAAATTCATTGTTCATTTGTAATATGGAAAAATGAAATTTTTAAATCAGTTAGATACTTTTAAATTAACAAAAGAAAATTCTATTTCAAAAAAATACGGCATAATATCATGGTAATATTCTATAGTTTTGGTCACTATTATGCTCGGCTATCCAAAACTTAATAACAAAAAAAGTACACCACTCATTGTAATTGCATTTAGTATTAATTTTATATTTATGTTATTATTCAATATGTTCAATATCCACTGCTAATTATATCCAAGTTAATTTTAACTCCATGGTGATCTAAATCAATTATAGACTTGTCTGAATAAAGTTTAGAAATGTTGTAGGTATTTAAATTATAATAGGCCTAAAAATAATTAAAAGGACCTAAATAATAAATCTGATAATAATACAATGAAACCTCTAAATACTGGACACCCTAAGTCGCTGAAATATCGTCCTTTATTTGAAAGGTATTTAGAGGAATAAATAAGGGAAAAAAAAAGTGAAATTATAATTAAATTGATTTATTTATTTAGTGATTTATACTAATGTCATATACATAGGTACATAATAAATTTAATTATTCTTTATGTATTTAAAAAAATTCAAAGGTAAAAAGATAAAAAAAATTAATAATATAAAAATTAAAACGTATATTAAAAATATAGATTTCTTTAGAATCTATAATTTTAAAACATACTCCACGGATAAGGGTTCGTGATAATATAAGTGTCCAAGGTCCGCCAATTGGTGACCCATAGCTACTTTAGATTGTTTCGTATTTTGACAGGAAGTCATTTTGTATGTTAATGCATTTTATAATTCCGCAAATTTACGATATTAAAATCAAAAGTTAGTGTCAAGCATTTAAAGGTGTCCGTTATTTAGAGGAGGTTTCACTGTATTTATAATTATAGTTTGTTGAGGTTATTGATACAGTGATATTACGTGTTATTAATATTAAAATTCTATCAGTGCACAATACAAGTATTATTTTGACTAAAATAATATTAAAGATTTATAAGCCAAACATGTCTTATTATTGATAAAAACCTTAGACATAGAGCTCTAACTAGTTACAAAAAATCAATCGATAAAAAATGGAAAATTTTTTTTTAGATAACCAACATCGTAACAATTGTCTCCCCACCACCTAAAACTATATTAAACGGATTTTTTTTCCCAAACTCAGTATTATATTTCTTTTATCTATGAACATTGTAAATTTTTTGATGGGTAGAATAATTATGGTCGAAGCTCTGACACTTCCATATTTATAAAAATTCAGATTTGTTAGTACTTCTTTTGCATGGGATATCTCCAATAAAATTTTTTTACTTAGATAATAAAAAAGTATATTTTTTTATACATTGAAATATGACGTTTTTAAGAGTATAATTAATACATTTGAGTCATTGCACACTAAACGTGTTAACCCAGTTTGCAGTATTTTATTACTAAATATAACCATGTGATTGTTTACACATGTGTTAAAAAATGTGAGTCAGGTACCAAACCGCTTGACTAACGAGTTTCTCGCTGATATCTCAAAATTATACAACAGAAATTCGTCAACGAAATATCCAATAATTACTTCTCCCTAAACCAACAAAACTTAACCACTCGTCATCCTTAGTGACTCAAGACAGATGACGATCCAATACACCGCAATTCGGCTTGGCTGCGAAATCATAGACAAAACATAAACAAGACTTTTAACTTTTAATACGGAAAAAGATATATAACGTGTTTTATAAAACTTATTTCCAAAGAGATTGCATTCAACGAATATTTAATAGGTGACAGAATTGTGTTGCTTAATGCATTTAAATAATATTGAGTTAATCTGAATTAGAACCCGAGTGTCATCGGTGATACGGAATATAGAGCAGTTAAGATCTAAACAAAGAAGGTCATTTATGTATATAATAAACAATAAAAGTACTAAGACTGTACCTATCAGAACGCTAAAATATTAGCTTTTACAGTTTCTTAGTGTTTCATTTACACGAAAAAATAAGATATTAAGATATTAATCGTGGATCGTAGAGGAAAATAGTATTGATGAAAGACGTAGAACGCGACAATTAACAAGACGGAATATTCAAAATTTTGAAAATCCTAGGATTGGGGAAGGTTTTTTGACGACGATTTACAGTCGATATCTCGAATTTTATATTTTAGATTTATTCTAATTCTTACTGTAAAAATCTTTCTGTTGTCCAATTCTACAAGTAAAGGGCGTATTGTATTAAGCTTTAAATGGCTTCAGACGAGTAGTGTCTCAAATACTGAATTATTATGTCCTTTTTTTTTTCGAATTACAAGAATTGAGTACCTTAATTTTTCTATGGTTACACTTAGTTAATTTAATAGATTAAAAAAAAACTAATCTGATAGACAAACTGTGTTATAGGTATAGTCAGTTTATTATATAAAAATATTTTATATTTTCCTCCTCAATACCTTTTTTGGGTCTGAAAGTGTTAATATGAAATATTCATGTAGACAAGAACTTAAATAATACCTTTTTTATACATTTTATACATATTTTATTCTTGTATAAAATATTGATTTTGAATTTATTTGCATGCAATTTAATGTGTAAAACATCATAAAACAGTTGGGGGACACAATTCGTGTACCACACTTTATCATTGGAACAAAAATAGTGTACGAAAAATTTTGTTGGGACAAAACTCATTAACTTCACTTTCCCCGGTATGCCTTCATTGGGTGAATTCTCCCTTCTGTTAGTCAAATCTCATCAAATTTATTTATTGTATAACATGTGAATACATACTATAAATATATTAAATTTTGTTCACATAAAAAATATACATATGAATTTACTAGCAAAACGAAATAGTATGATTTAAAAATTATATTAAGAATACCATATTGTAATAATTATACAAACAATCGATTGTTGTAACTTTTGTAACGACACAACAACGATAAATTCGTCGAAACTAGGTTAATATAACATTTACGCAATATAATATCAACAATTAATAAGAAATAAAGAATAGTTGTTGGCGTAATAGCATATTTGTTGTTAAATATTTGTAAATTGTTTATTTATTTTGTATTGCGTGGTGGGTTATGAAGGAATCAGTTATAAAATAACTTGAGAATTATTTTTATTATCAATTCATTTTTTAAAGTGTTCACATAATTTATATTCGTTGTGCGTACCAAATAATTGAAATGCATTTTACTAAGCATTTTTTTATAACTATTACAGTTGTGGTTCTCGCAATTTTGGTTATTCCAACAACTGCTTTTCGAGAATCATATCGCTTTAAATTAATTCGCATGGATCTTATTGGTATGTTCATATTTATCGATATTTAATAATAATAATTATATATGTACATAACTTATATAAATTCTTGTAATTTTAGAAATGAATAGAGCTATTATAGATTATTTTGTACCGGATGATGCTGGTATGCTAAAATGTCTTTGTGTATAATAATTTTTTTTTTTTTGCTTATAATTAAGTTTTTTTCTATTATTGTATTATATACAAATTATGTTTGACACATCAAAATGTTATTGAATCTGACTTAAGTCAAACAAGTTTATTCATATTAATCGGATAGATAGTTGAATTATTTCTAGTCTTATGTGAAAAAATGTATATTATTATCATCTGTACTACACATTTTATTACTTTTTTCAGCTGCTTGTAAATGTAATATATTTTAACTTATTATTAGTATACATATGGTAACTTAAAAGTTAAAATAGTCTTAATATTAAGTATTAAAACGTTAATAATATTTATTATATTGTGTATCCTTCAATGATGGTCAAGACTTCTGACGGATATCTTAAATGAAACGTTCACAAAATCATAGTTCTCGGATTTATCGTGTTGTTCGTTGACGTTATTTTCTATTTTGAAGTTAACTTGTCGAATTCATAAAATGGACAATTTTTTTTTAAATTTTTATAGATTAATAATATATGTTGAATAAAGTGTGCAATTTATTGATTACTGTCCGTATTAATTTTTTAACACATTTATTGTTTATACCGAAAAAATCAAATATTTCTAAAAAAATATAATTTAAATTAAGTGTATTTTAGTATATACTAGTTAAATGCATAACCTAAAAACAGACAAAATAATGTATGGTATATTAGATTCAGAAAGGAGAGAGAGAAGTATTGATTTTACAACGATGTGTTTTCTGTTTTTACTAATGTGTTTCTTTAAAAAATAAAAAGTTGAAAATGTGATTGATGTTCAATTGTAAGGTTAGTTTCTGATAGGAAATTGAATCTAGATAATTAATGAATCAAAAGTAAGCTCAGCACTTTATATTTATTATCGTAATTATCGTTAAAACAAGATTAGTGAATTTATTATTTTTGAAACGTTTTATTAATCAATTTTCCATGATACTCGAGTATAGTTTTTTTTATAAATATTGAATTGAAATATTTTTAAAATTTAACAGATATACTAGTATATATTGCTGGATTAGGTAGTAAGTAATTTTAATGTATGATGTAGTAATATTTAGTTTATTTAAATCTTTTTTTGAAGGAAATTTAACATAGTTGAAATTATTTTATACATTTATATATATATATTTATATGTATATATAGATTTAGCAAATGCTAAGGGAAAATGATCAATTTTTACGGAGTTTATAAATGTAGTTAAAGCATGCGTCTTTTCGTCATGGTGGTTCGTTCTTATAATTTCATTTCCACATAGTGAATTTCCATGATTTTGTGAAATTAATTTAGTTTCATTGACGATCGTTTACGATTAATCAGTTAGGGGACACGCATACGGGTAGCGTATGAAACGAAATCATTGCAGTCCATTCTCAGATCAGTCCGATTAAATATGATCAACACATTTTTTTGTTTTTACAATTGGTATACAAATTGTTTACAACAAGCAAAATAGGTGGGATTTAGATAAAAAAAAAGGCCTGGTTGTCTTAATTGAAGAAACTATTTAATAATAGTACTTCATTATATGGGTGAGAGTGTTAAGTCGATTAGTAACTCACAACACCAGCTACGCTTTAGACGTCGGGTAAGGTCACTTGGGATCGTTCGGGAAGAATTGATCATTACTTGATGGATAAATTCGCATATATCTCGTACCAATCTCTATAAAGCAGTTCAGTTTCGTTATTAATGACTATAGGGTTAGGATTTATATGCTCTAAAAAACTATTAAATATCCCCTAAAATATATGCTGAGATGTTGTAAAAATTACTTAAATATTCTCCAAAAAAAGTTGTTATATGCATTTATAAAAAAAATTATGTAAAAACGTTTATTCAAAAATTTAGTGGTTAAAAAATTTGTAAAGGGCTAAATATTTAAATTATAAGTAAAATAATAAAATAGTATTTGAAAATAATGACCCACCATCGATTTCGGTATATTTTCGCTAATTTCCGAAATGCTATGACATGAAAGTAGGCGTTGCGCTCACTCTTGCATCGAAAAACACCAACCCGACTTTAAGGTAATTATTTGAAATGTCCGATCACACGACTCAAATGAATATTTACATATATAATTGGACAAAAAAAGTATTGAAGGGGCACACATATTTCCAGAGTTGAAAATAATAATTTTTATCTGTATTTTTTTAGACACTATAGGTATGTATTGTCTGTGATTTTTTCTCTTTTTTTAATTAAGTTTTATTTATTCAACAAGTTAAATAGGATTTTTGTAATTCTGTAACGGTTAAAAGATTGTAAGTTTTAAAATTTATCGATGAAGTAGATTACCGAATTTGAGAAAATATAAATCGACAAAAATTTTTAAAAATAAAATGTTATACATATTTTAGAGTTTTCTGTTTTTAATCGTAACTTTACTATTTAAGCTAATAAATATTAAATTCATCAACTGTGACAAATAACGAACAAGTAGTCTTTAAACCGTTTCAGATTTCATGACACTTTTTAATTAAATATTAATATAATGTGTGTAATTTTTCATAGTTAATTAAAATAATGTTTTTAACCATAAACTATTTTCGATTTTTAATTTATATAAAGCCACATCATAATCTACATTACTAAGAGAGTTTAAAATTGTTGACATTTACTACAACATTATTCTTTGACTATTGGTAACAAACATGTATGATAGTCATTAGAAGTGAATAGAACTATTCAATGTCCGAAAATCGGTTTGAAATTAAGGCGTTTAGTTTGAGTTTAAAAGACGAATCTAGTTTAAATTATAAAAATCGAATTTATATCGAATAGAAAAATAGAGTGAAAATTTATAATTAATCCATTCCAGCATAGTTCAAATTCCATACAAATTTCTAACGCAAAAAATAATAAACAAAAGAAATGTTTTCTATAGTTTTTTCTATTGCCTTTTCATTTTTAATCAATACGCTGTTATTTTATGCTTGTTTATTAATTTTAAATTCAACGTATTTGCATTATTGCTATTTTACAAGAATGTGTGTTTGGTTGTAAGATATAAATTTGGGAGTATTTTTATAGCAGATTGGATTTAGTTTGTACCTCCTAAAAAACTGAGTACAATATTCAAACGAGTGATTAATTTCTGAATTAAAAATTATAAACTTGTTTTAGTCTTAATTTTTTATTTCTGCATTTAAACTAAGAACTTTAAAAAAACTTTTAATTTCAGGATAACACAAAATATAATTTATTTTTTAGAATTAGATGAAAAATTCTGTTTATAACTACAAGTTTTACAAGATATATAATATAAAAATCAACCAAATAATTTATTTTTATGAGCTTTTGACATTCAAAAATATTTAAAATATTTGATTCGAGAATATAAAATTTTTTTCGACATAATATGATAAAAATGTGCCGTTTGAGTTCAAATAAATATTTACATATAATATTGGACAAAAAAAGTATTGAAGGGGCACACATATTTCAAGAGTTGAAAATAATAATTTTTATCTGTATTTTTTTAGACACTATAAGTATGTATTGTCTGTGATTTTTTCTCTTTTTTTAATTAAGTTTTATTTATTCAACAAGTTAAATAGGATTTTTGTAATTCTGTAACGGTTAAAAGATTGTAAGTTTTAAAATTTATCGATGAAGTAGATTACCGAATTTTAGAAAATATAAATCGACAAAAATTTTTAAAAATAAAATGTTATACATATTTTAGAGTTTTCTGTTTTTAATCGTAACTTTACTATTTAAGCTAATAAATATTAAATTCATCAACTGTGACAAATAACGAACAAGTAGTCTTTAAACCGTTTCAGATTTCATGACACTTTTTAATTAAATATTAATATAATGTGTGTAATTTTTCATAGTTAATTAAAATAATGTTTTTAACCATAAACTATTTTCGATTTTTAATTTATATAAAGCCACATCATAATCTACATTACTTAGAGAGTTTAAAATTGTTGACATTTACTACAACATTATTCTTTGACTATTGGTAACAAACATGTATGATAGTCATTAGAAGTGAATAGAACTATTCAATGTCCGAAAATCGGTTTGAAATTAAGGCGTTTAGTTTGAGTTTAAAAGACGAATCTAGTTTAAATTATAAAAATCGAATTTATATCGAATAGAAAAATAGAGTGAAAATTTATAATTAATCCATTCCAGCATAGTTCAAATTCCATACAAATTTCTAACGCAAAAAATAATAAACAAAAGAAATGTTTTCTATAGTTTTTTCTATTGCCTTTTCATTTTTAATCAATACGCTGTTATTTTATGCTTGTTTATTAATTTTAAATTCAACGTATTTGCATTATTGCTATTTTACAAGAATGTGTGTTTGGTTGTAAGATATAAATTTGGGAGTATTTTTATAGCAGATTGGATTTAGTTTGTACCTCCTAAAAAACTGAGTACAATATTCAAACGAGTGATTAATTTCTGAATTAAAAATTATAAACTTGTTTTAGTCTTAATTTTTTATTTCTGCATTTAAACTAAGAACTTTAAAAAAACTTTTAATTTCAGGATAACACAAAATATAATTTATTTTTTAGAATTAGATGAAAAATTCTGTTTATAACTACAAGTTTTACAAGATATATAATATAAAAATCAACCAAATAATTTATTTTTATGAGCTTTTGACATTCAAAAATATTTAAAATATTTGATTCGAGAATATAAAATTTTTTTCGACATAATATGATAAAAATGTGCCGTTTGAGTTCAAATAAATATTTACATATAATATTGGACAAAAAAAGTATTGAAGGGGCACACATATTTCAAGAGTTGAAAATAATAATTTTTATCTGTATTTTTTTAGACACTATAAGTATGTATTGTCTGTGATTTTTTCTCTTTTTTTAATTAAGTTTTATTTATTCAACAAGTTAAATAGGATTTTTGTAATTCTGTAACGGTTAAAAGATTGTAAGTTTTAAAATTTATCGATGAAGTAGATTACCGAATTTTAGAAAATATAAATCGACAAAAATTTTTAAAAATAAAATGTTATACATATTTTAGAGTTTTCTGTTTTTAATCGTAACTTTACTATTTAAGCTAATAAATATTAAATTCATCAACTGTGACAAATAACGAACAAGTAGTCTTTAAACCGTTTCAGATTTCATGACACTTTTTAATTAAATATTAATATAATGTGTGTAATTTTTCATAGTTAATTAAAATAATGTTTTTAACCATAAACTATTTTCGATTTTTAATTTATATAAAGCCACATCATAATCTACATTACTTAGAGAGTTTAAAATTGTTGACATTTACTACAACATTATTCTTTGACTATTGGTAACAAACATGTATGATAGTCATTAGAAGTGAATAGAACTATTCAATGTCCGAAAATCGGTTTGAAATTAAGGCGTTTAGTTTGAGTTTAAAAGACGAATCTAGTTTAAATTATAAAAATCGAATTTATATCGAATAGAAAAATAGAGTGAAAATTTATAATTAATCCATTCCAGCATAGTTCAAATTCCATACAAATTTCTAACGCAAAAAATAATAAACAAAAGAAATGTTTTCTATAGTTTTTTCTATTGCCTTTTCATTTTTAATCAATACGCTGTTATTTTATGCTTGTTTATTAATTTTAAATTCAACGTATTTGCATTATTGCTATTTTACAAGAATGTGTGTTTGGTTGTAAGATATAAATTTGGGAGTATTTTTATAGCAGATTGGATTTAGTTTGTACCTCCTAAAAAACTGAGTACAATATTCAAACGAGTGATTAATTTCTGAATTAAAAATTATAAACTTGTTTTAGTCTTAATTTTTTATTTCTGCATTTAAACTAAGAACTTTAAAAAAACTTTTAATTTCAGGATAACACAAAATATAATTTATTTTTTAGAATTAGATGAAAAATTCTGTTTATAACTACAAGTTTTACAAGATATATAATATAAAAATCAACCAAATAATTTATTTTTATGAGCTTTTGACATTCAAAAATATTTAAAATATTTGATTCGAGAATATAAAATTTTTTTCGACATAATATGATAAAAATGTGCCGTTTGAGTTCAAATAAATATTTACATATAATATTGGACAAAAAAAGTATTGAAGGGGCACACATATTTCAAGAGTTGAAAATAATAATTTTTATCTGTATTTTTTTAGACACTATAAGTATGTATTGTCTGTGATTTTTTCTCTTTTTTTAATTAAGTTTTATTTATTCAACAAGTTAAATAGGATTTTTGTAATTCTGTAACGGTTAAAAGATTGTAAGTTTTAAAATTTATCGATGAAGTAGATTACCGAATTTTAGAAAATATAAATCGACAAAAATTTTTAAAAATAAAATGTTATACATATTTTAGAGTTTTCTGTTTTTAATCGTAACTTTACTATTTAAGCTAATAAATATTAAATTCATCAACTGTGACAAATAACGAACAAGTAGTCTTTAAACCGTTTCAGATTTCATGACACTTTTTAATTAAATATTAATATAATGTGTGTAATTTTTCATAGTTAATTAAAATAATGTTTTTAACCATAAACTATTTTCGATTTTTAATTTATATAAAGCCACATCATAATCTACATTACTTAGAGAGTTTAAAATTGTTGACATTTACTACAACATTATTCTTTGACTATTGGTAACAAACATGTATGATAGTCATTAGAAGTGAATAGAACTATTCAATGTCCGAAAATCGGTTTGAAATTAAGGCGTTTAGTTTGAGTTTAAAAGACGAATCTAGTTTAAATTATAAAAATCGAATTTATATCGAATAGAAAAATAGAGTGAAAATTTATAATTAATCCATTCCAGCATAGTTCAAATTCCATACAAATTTCTAACGCAAAAAATAATAAACAAAAGAAATGTTTTCTATAGTTTTTTCTATTGCCTTTTCATTTTTAATCAATACGCTGTTATTTTATGCTTGTTTATTAATTTTAAATTCAACGTATTTGCATTATTGCTATTTTACAAGAATGTGTGTTTGGTTGTAAGATATAAATTTGGGAGTATTTTTATAGCAGATTGGATTTAGTTTGTACCTCCTAAAAAACTGAGTACAATATTCAAACGAGTGATTAATTTCTGAATTAAAAATTATAAACTTGTTTTAGTCTTAATTTTTTATTTCTGCATTTAAACTAAGAACTTTAAAAAAACTTTTAATTTCAGGATAACACAAAATATAATTTATTTTTTAGAATTAGATGAAAAATTCTGTTTATAACTACAAGTTTTACAAGATATATAATATAAAAATCAACCAAATAATTTATTTTTATGAGCTTTTGACATTCAAAAATATTTAAAATATTTGATTCGAGAATATAAAATTTTTTTCGACATAATATGATAAAAATGTGCCGTTTGAGTTCAAATAAATATTTACATATAATATTGGACAAAAAAAGTATTGAAGGGGCACACATATTTCAAGAGTTGAAAATAATAATTTTTATCTGTATTTTTTTAGACACTATAAGTATGTATTGTCTGTGATTTTTTCTCTTTTTTTAATTAAGTTTTATTTATTCAACAAGTTAAATAGGATTTTTGTAATTCTGTAACGGTTAAAAGATTGTAAGTTTTAAAATTTATCGATGAAGTAGATTACCGAATTTTAGAAAATATAAATCGACAAAAATTTTTAAAAATAAAATGTTATACATATTTTAGAGTTTTCTGTTTTTAATCGTAACTTTACTATTTAAGCTAATAAATATTAAATTCATCAACTGTGACAAATAACGAACAAGTAGTCTTTAAACCGTTTCAGATTTCATGACACTTTTTAATTAAATATTAATATAATGTGTGTAATTTTTCATAGTTAATTAAAATAATGTTTTTAACCATAAACTATTTTCGATTTTTAATTTATATAAAGCCACATCATAATCTACATTACTTAGAGAGTTTAAAATTGTTGACATTTACTACAACATTATTCTTTGACTATTGGTAACAAACATGTATGATAGTCATTAGAAGTGAATAGAACTATTCAATGTCCGAAAATCGGTTTGAAATTAAGGCGTTTAGTTTGAGTTTAAAAGACGAATCTAGTTTAAATTATAAAAATCGAATTTATATCGAATAGAAAAATAGAGTGAAAATTTATAATTAATCCATTCCAGCATAGTTCAAATTCCATACAAATTTCTAACGCAAAAAATAATAAACAAAAGAAATGTTTTCTATAGTTTTTTCTATTGCCTTTTCATTTTTAATCAATACGCTGTTATTTTATGCTTGTTTATTAATTTTAAATTCAACGTATTTGCATTATTGCTATTTTACAAGAATGTGTGTTTGGTTGTAAGATATAAATTTGGGAGTATTTTTATAGCAGATTGGATTTAGTTTGTACCTCCTAAAAAACTGAGTACAATATTCAAACGAGTGATTAATTTCTGAATTAAAAATTATAAACTTGTTTTAGTCTTAATTTTTTATTTCTGCATTTAAACTAAGAACTTTAAAAAAACTTTTAATTTCAGGATAACACAAAATATAATTTATTTTTTAGAATTAGATGAAAAATTCTGTTTATAACTACAAGTTTTACAAGATATATAATATAAAAATCAACCAAATAATTTATTTTTATGAGCTTTTGACATTCAAAAATATTTAAAATATTTGATTC